>NC_083226.1:172542556-172650056 GCF_032191835.1 Heteronotia binoei
AGAAGAATATTTGTTTCCTTTGAAATCTGCTCGCAGTCAACTGAAATTAATAGCAACTCACTGGAAGAAAAGGCGAGTTACCTGAATATGTATTATGAGTAAATTAAATTAATTGAAAGTAATTGATAGCAACTGGAATTAATAACAATAAAAAATATGGACATAATTGAAAGGTATTGGAATTGAATTAAACCCAATAACTCACCCCCGATTACATTTAAGAGGAAGTAATTGATATTAATTGCATGCCATCGCTCACAGTAAAACAATGTTCTTAAAAGGGAATTTTATAATTGGCTTTGTGTCACCTTCGTTTCCACCCATGGCGAAAGTAAATTTGAAGGAGGGGGAAAGGGGAAAGAAAGGAAAGAAAAAAAAAAGAACAGATGAATGAAGTGGCACCGGGAATCCCGAGATGGCTAAATGAGAAGCATTTGATGCTGAAAACAAAGATTTCTCAAAGGATTTCAGTCTATGAAAACTATTCAAGGTCCTTTTTTTGTTCCTTCATAAGGAATCAGTATTAGCCTTTAATGACAGTATGTTACCAGTTAAGATGCGAGTTTTGATTGCGCAAATATTGATTCACCCCCAGATCCGTACATTTTGCATTTTTTTAAAACTTTACAAGCCTGCAGTCAGATTCCTAGCATGTTATCTTTTATCACAAAGCATTGTGAATCTTACGGTATTTGTAGTAAACGTTCTGTTTGTTATTCCGAGGGCCAGTTTAGTGTAGTGGTTAAATGCGCGGACTCTTATCTGGGAGAACCGGGTTTGATTCCCCACTCCTCCACTTGCACCTGCTGGAATGGCCTTGGATCACCAAAGCTTTCACAGAGTCGTCCTTGAAAGGGCAGCTTCTGGGGAGACTTTCTCAGCCACACCCACCTCACAGGGTGTCTGTCGTGGGTGAGGAAGGTAAAGGAGATTGTGAGCCGCTCTGAGACTCTTTGGAGTGGAGGGCGGGATATAAATCCAATATCTTCATCTACCTAACAGGGTGTCTGTTGTGGGGGAGGAAGGTAAAGGAGATTGTGAGCCGCTCTGAGACTCTTCGGAGTGGAGGGCGGGATATAAATCCAATATCTTCATCTACCTCACAGGGTGTCTGTTGTGGGGGAGGAAGGTAAAGGAGATTGTGAGCCGCTCTGAGACTCTTCGGAGTGGAGGGCGGGATATGAATTCAATATCTTCATCTACTTCACAGGGTGTCTGTTGTGGGGGAGGAAGGGAAAGGAGATTGTGAGTCACTCTGAGACTCTTCGGAGTGGAGGGCAGGATATAAATCCAATATCTTCATATTGCTAGCTCCTAAATCAGGTGTGCTTATCGTTTTGATAATTTCGAAAGGGTCTGGAGGTAGGGCTCCTTGGCTGGAAGGCATGTCTTCCATTTTGAAAGCCCCTCCCCTACATCTTGTGCATGATGTTTAGGCTGTGACGAAAACAGAGGATCTCCCAGGAAAGAACACAAGAACGTACAAAGAGCTCTTCTGAATCAGACCACTGAGCCTTAGGGACCGTCTCTCCCCGTATGAACCCCAGAGAGCACTGAGGTCAGCCGGGAAAAACCTGTTGAACATTCCCGGGCCGAAAGAGGTGAAGTTGCAAAGCACCCGCAACCGAGCTTTCTCTACTATGGCTCCACGCCTATGGAACCAACTTCCACAGGAAACGCGGGCCCTGCGGGACCTTGAACAGTTCCACAGGGCCTGCAAGACTATCCTCTTCCGATTGGCCTTCACTGATTAAGAGGGGAACTGCTAAAGAACTCGCCATTGTAAACGTAAATGTAATCATAGCACTAGTATATTTTATTAATTTTATCAATTTTAGAATTTTAATCAGAATTTTAATTAAACTGTCAATGTAATTTTATTCAATATTTGTATGACCAATGTATGAAATTATGTTGTTAGCCGCCCTGAGCCTGCTCCGGTGGGGAGGGCGGGATATAAATAAAAATTGTTGTTGTTGTTGAGCCATCTAGTCTAGCATCCTGAAAGACCATAAGAGAAGCCATGTTAGATCAGGCCAATGGCCCATCCAGTCCAACACTCTGTCACTCGCAGTGGCTAAAAACATCCAGGCACCAGCAGAAGGTCTTCCAGTGGGGCCAGGATATTAGAAGCCCTTCCACTGTTGCCTCCTTCCCCAAGCACCAAGAATACGGAGCATCACTTGCCCTAGAAAGAGAGTTCCATCTACACACTGTAGCTAATAGCCACTGATGGACTTCTGCTCCATATGTTTATCCAATCCCCTCTTAAAACTGTCTATGCACGTAGCTGCCACCACCTTCTGTGGCATTGAATTCCATGTGTTAATCACCCTTTGGGTGAAGAAAGACTTCCTTTTATCCGTTCTAATTTGACTCTCAGCAATTTCATGGAGGGTCCATGAGTTCTCGTATTGTGAAAAAGGGAGAAAAGTACTTCTTTCTCTACCTTCTCTATCCCATGCATAATTTTGTAAACCTATCATGTCACCTCTTAGTCCACGTTTCTCCAAGCTAAAGAGCCCCAAGCATTTTCACTTTTCTTCATAGGGAAAGTGTTTGATCCGACCAGTGGTCCACTTAGTCTAGCATTGTGTCTCACACAGTGGCCAACCAGTTCCTCTGGAGGGCCAACAACAGGGCATAGAGGCTGAGGCCATCACAAGAACATCAGAAGAGTCCTTCTGGATCAGATCAGTGGTCCATCTAGTCCAGCATCCTGTCTCACACAGTGGCTAATCAGTTCCTCTGGAGGGCCAACCACAGGGCATAGAGGCTGAGGCCTGTATAAGAACATCAGAAGAGCCCTGCTGGATCAGACCAGTGGTCCATCTAGTCTAGCATCCTGTCTCATGCAGTGGTCAACCAGATCATCTGGATGGCCAACAAAAGGGCATAGAGGTCAAGGTCTTCCCCTGATAAGAATATCAGAAGAGCCCTTCTGTATAAGATCAGTAGTTCATCTAGTCTAGCACCCTGTCTCATGCAGTGGCCAACTAGTTCCTCTGGGGGGCCAACAAGAGGGCAAAGAGGCAGAGGCCTCCCGCACTGTTGTCTCTGGCACTGGTATCCAAAGGTTTATTGCCTCTGAAGATGGAGGTTCTTTTTAGTCACCATGGCTAGTGGCCACTAGTAGACTTATTCAGGACTGCTGTTTTTTAAACCTGATGATTATTGCTTCAATTCGTCCATCTTTTTTTTTTTTGTTCCGATTTTATCAAAGCTATGGGCACATCCCTGCAGAAACTCCCTTCAGATGAATGGAGCACTCAGCTATTGTCCATGAGGATTCAAAGAATCATAAAAAGCATTTGGAGTCACAGGCAAGCATTTTTTTTTTGCTCAAGAAGACACTGCCTCATGGGTTTGGTAGTGTTGCCCAGCTTCGAAATGACTGCAAATAAAAGCTCAAGCTATAACTCGCCAAAATTCAAACCATCTGATATATTCTTTGTAGAAATCCATCGATTGGTTTGAAGAGAACTGAAGAAGAACTGGAATTTCTGGGGTCGATTTTACACACGGCTGAATCATATACTCCTTCCGAGTTACTTAGATTCTCTGAGCTTCCAGACTCACCAGATAATTCCCTTTGATTAACTGCTCGAGTTTAATTATCAAATGGAAACAAAGACATAAGAAACACAATCTGTCTTACTACTGGGGAAAGTCAGAACTCACCTCCCACTGAGAAGATATCATGCCACATGAAAATCGATGCCCCGCATCTTGAATTTTCTTTTGGCTTTGTAGGCCAGGGAGTCATCTGGGGGTCACAGAGATGGTCCAGGCAGAGTTCAGATTTGATAAGCGTTCTCCAAGACTCCGTTCTGAAGCTTGATACGTTCTGTGATCCGAAAGAGTGGACGAGCAGAGATATCGACTGATGATGGTTAAATAATAGCTAATTAATGGAGCTTGTGGAGTCATACTAAAGCTTGATTTCAGAAATGCTCTCAGAGCAGTAATTACTCCGTTGTCATTATTGTGAGTTAGTTAATTGAGCTCACTCTCTCTCTCAAAAAGAAAGATATAATTATAAAATGTTCCAGAAGGCTAACACATGAGGTTGCTTTAGATGAGTCAGAAATATGATCTCCCAAGGTTTATTCTCATGGGTAGAAGCTCTCCTGGGTCTCAGATGCAGGTCTTTTTCATCTCATCGCCTGATCCTTTTAAGTGGAGATACCAGGGGATGAACCTGGGACCTCCTGCATGCCAAGCAGATGCTCCGTTACTGAGCCTCAGCCTTTCGATGGGTTTGAACTGATGTTATTCAGAAACATGTGGATGAAACACATGGAGCTGCCTTCTACTGAATCAGACCTCTGGTCCATCAAAGTCAGAACTGCCTACTCAGACTGCCAATGGATCTCCAGGGTCTCAGGCAGAGGTCTTTCACCTGCTGCCGAATTCTTTAACTGGGGATTGAACCTGGGACCTTGTGCATACCAAGCAGATGAAGTATCCTTTAGAAGAAGAAGAAGAATTGCAGATTTATACCCTGTCCTTCTCTCTGAATCAGAAACTCAGAGCTGCTTACAGTCTCCTTTCCCTTCCTCCACCACAACAGACACCCTGTGAGGTAGAAGAAAATATTGGATTTATATCCCGCCCTCCACTCCGAAGAGTCTCAGAGCAGCTCACAATCTCCTTTCCCTTCCTCCCCCACAACAGACACCCTGTGAGGTAGATGAAGATATTGGATTTATATCCCGCCCTCCACTCCGAAGAGTCTCAGAGCGGCTCACAATCCCCTTTCCCTTCCTCCCCCACAACAGACACCCTGTGAGGTAGATGAAGATACTGGATTTATATCCCGCCCTCCACTCCGAAGAGTCTCAGAGTGGCTCACAATCTCCTTTACCTTCCTCCCCCCACAACAGACGCCCTGTGAGGTAGATGAAGATAATGGATTTCTATCCCGCCCTCCACTCCGAAGAGTCTCAGAGCGGCTCACAATCTCCTTTCCCTTCCTCCCCCACAACAGACACCCTGTGAGGTAGATGAAGATACTGGATTTATATCCCGCCCTCCACTCCGAAGAGTCTCAGAGCGGCTCACAATCTCCTTTCCCTTCCTCCCCCACAACAGACACCCTGTGAGGTAGATGAAGATATTGGATTTATATCCCGCCCTCCACTCCGAAGAGTCTCAGAGTGGCTCACAATCTCCTTTCCCTTCCTCCCTCACAACAGACACCCTGTGAGGTAGATGAAGATATTGGATTTATATCCTGCCCTCCACTCCGAAGAGTCTCAGAGCGGCTCACAATCTCCTTTCCCTTCCTCCCCACAACAGACACCCTGTGAGGTAGATGAAGATATTGGATTTATATCCCGCCCTCCACTTCGAAGAGTCTCAGAACAGCTCACAATCTCCTTTCCCTTCCTCCCCCACAACAGACACCCTGTGAGGTAGATGAAGATATTGGATTTATATCCTGCCCTCCACTCCGAAGAGTCTCAGAGCGGCTCACAATCTCCTTTACCTTCCTCCCCCACAACAGACACCCTGTGAGGTGGGTGGGGCTGAGAGGACTCTCACAGCAGCTGCCCTTTCAAGGACAACCTCTGCTAGAGTTATGGCTGACCCAAGGCCATTCCAGCTGGTGCAAGTGGAGTGTCAAGCGTGCTTATTTCTGTAGCATAATTGTTTCTTAGACAAAGAGCAGGTCACCAACTCTCTACTGCTCCCCCCTTATTTACAACCATTATTTATTAATTATTTATTAATAAATAAAAGAAATATAGACCAACAATAAGAACCTAGAAGCCCTGACTAGTCGCAGGAAACTGACTGAGAAACAGATACAGCGGGCGGGATTCTTTGCTAAGTTCGATTTTAAACTGAAGCGCATCCCGGGATCTAAGAATTTTCTGGCCGATGCACTATCTCGACTTCCCCAGCATAATAGCCAGAGGGAGGAGGTGATCGATTCACTCATCTCCCCCAGCCAATTGGGGGGGGGGGTAGTAACTACCTGCTTACAAGCAAAACGTGAAAAATTAGAAGAGAAGTGGGGGGGTAGAAAGACTGATTGCCGAGGTGGAAAAGGAAGGAGATGCAATACCCAAGGGGGTAAAGAAAGGGGAGGGGGGCTTTTGGTACAAGGACAGTAAACTTTACGTGCCAGAGAGCCTCCGGAAAGAAGTGCTCCAATTGTGTCACGACAGATTCCTGGGCTTTTAGCTCCCTATTTCCTCCTTTTAACTGATCCTCACCAAAGAAGAGCATTCATGCTGGCTAGATTTAATGCATTACCATCGGCTATCCTTTTCAGAAGATACCACAGAATCCCCCGCAATCATAGACGATGCCCTTGTAGTCAAGGAGTCATCAAAACGGTCCCTCATGTTCTTTTGGACTGCCCTTTTTATAGCAGTCCACGTGCAAGATATCTAGATGCACTGCTTTCTGACCATCAAGACCTTTCTGACAATGCCAAGGTTCGTTTTTTACTCCACGGGAAACACAACTTTGTCACTACTCACGTTGCTTGCTTTTTACAGGTTGCGATCCAAATCAGAGAGGCTTTTACTCATGCATAGCCTACTGCTATTTTATGTCAATTAACTTTTGCTGGTTTTTAAAGGTTTTATTATATTCTATAGTGTCACTGTTGGTTTTAAAGTATACTGTATTCTTGTATTAATGCCAATAAAGGTCTATGGTATGGTATGGTGTCACGACAGCAAGCTATCTGGACACTTTGGATATGTCAAAACCCTGCATCTAGTGAATAGACAATTTTGGTGGCTGTTTATGAAGAAAGACTTCTCTAATTATGTCACTTTGTGCCCAATATGCTTAATGGCTAAGAGAAGGGGGGGAAATCCCCCCCCCATTGTTACAACCACTGGAAACAGCAACCAGACAGTGGTTGGTAGTCTCATTGGATTTTGTTGTAGAACTTCCCCCCTCTCAGGGAAAGACCATAATTCTTGTAGTAGTGGACACTTTCTCTAAGCAAGCCCACTTCATTCCATGCTCTCAAATACCCACAGCCAAAAGACTAGCTCAATTATTCTTCCAACACGTGGTGAAACTACCCTCTTTTCCGGATAAGTTAATTAGTGACAGAGGCGTACAGTTCGTTGCCAACATCTGGCGGGAGTTTTGTAAATTAACTGGGATTGAGCAGGGATTGAGCTCTGCGTACCATCTAGACCGATGGACAGACGGAATAGATAAATGCGCTGCTGGAGCAATACTTAAGATGCTTTGTGAACTATCAGCAGTCCAACTGGGCAGAATTGCTCCCATTTGCAGAATATGGCTATCATAACAGCATACATAGCTCCACCAAATCATCCCCCTTCATGGTAGTGAATGGGGTTGAAGGGAAACCCTTTCCACAACTATCGAGGGTGGGGGGAACGATGCCTGAAATACCATCAACTTTTGAGCAGTGGTGGGGAAAGTTGTGGAAGGCTTGGAACAACATCCAAGAAAATTTGAAATTGGCTAAGGAGAACTACAAAAAATATTATGATAAGCATCATTCACCCACTTGGGATTTTAAAATGGGAGACACAATGTTTCTATCTACCAAGAACTTGCCTCCACCACAAACTTCTAAAAACTGGCATACAAGCTTTTGGGACTGTTCTGTATTAAATGTGTAATCAATAAAGTGACTGTAGAACTTGAATTACCCAAACTGTTTAGTAAGATACATCCCATCTTTCATTGCAGTTTACTTCGAAGGGATCCTGGAGCCATGCCTTGGCACCCCCGACCCAAAGCTCCAGAGCCTATTCCAGAGGGGGACCAGAATCACCATGAAGTAAAAGAAATCTTAGATGCTAAACTGAAACGGGGTGTATTGTACTTTCTGATTAGACAGAAACATTTCTCAACAGCACACGATGAATGGGTAATTAGCTCAAATGTGAGAGCGCCAGCCCTAATTAAACAATTCTATGTTAAATATTCTTCAAAACCCCGGAGAGGGGCTTAGGGGGGGGCAGTATGTCAAGCGTGCAGGTCACCAACTCTCTACTGCTCCTCCCTTATTTACAACCATTGGACAAGTAATAAATCCATCTGGCCCAAGGGTGTTTAAGCTACAGCCTGGCTGGTATCACTTTCAAATCGCCTCTCCCACAGGTTTCACACAGACAACTCTTATCTTCTGCTAGAGAAGTGTGAGAATGGGAGATGTTTTTTAATAGCCTAAATTCCTTAGTAATAAAAGAGATAGTGTTTAGTAACCTTTGAACCCGTGACTCAAATATGAATCTGTATGGTAACCTTTGAAGATATCCTATATAGCAACTGTGTAACCCTGTATACATCATTACTCCCAAGGCTTGTGTCCTTGGTACAGCTTCTGAGTTTCTAACAATAAAACAGCTTTGATTTTTTTTTTTAAAAAGACTGCTTATTGAGAAATATCGACGCTTGACATGGAGGAATGGGGAATCAAACCCAGTTCTCCCAGATGAGAGTCCACGCACTTAACCATTACATCAAACTGGTTTAGCCATGGCCCTTCCCATTCCCACATGGAAACCCAAGCAAACAAATAATTAGGGGTGGAATTCTAGCAGGAGCTCATTTGCATATTAGGCCACACCCCCCTGATGTAGCCAATCCTCCTGGAGCTTACAAAAAAGAGCCTTGTAAGCTCTTGGAGGATTGGCTACATCAGGGGTGTGTGGCCTAATATGCAAAGGAGCTCCTGCTCGAATTCCACCCCTGCAAACGATCATCTGACTTTTGTTTACCTTAGAAGTAGAAGGGTCAGGTTACAAAATATGGCTACAGTGTCCCATTCACTTTACATTCCCGCCCCACCCCATTGGCAGCTGTTCTCAGACAATAAGCCGTTAGTGTATACCGCCTTCCCCGGAGCACCGCTTCATTGCTTCACAACATGGCGGCAGAGGAAAGTGCTGTAAAGTCACATGATAATCCTGTACGGTTTTCAAGGCATGGGATGAGCAGAGGCGGTTTGCCGTTGCCTGCCTCTGCATAGCAACCCTGGGCTTCCTTGGTGGCCGCTCATCCAAGTAGTAACCAGGGCTGACCCTGCTTGTTTCCAAGATCCACGGCTTTTTTTTGTAGCAGGAACTCCTTTGCATATTAGGCCACACGCCCCTGAAGCGGCCAATCTCCCTGGAGCTTACAGTAGGCCCTGTGCTAAGAGCCCTGTAAACTCTTGGAAGATTGGCTATATCGGGGTGTGTGTGTGTGTGTGGCCTAATATGCAAAGGAGTTCCTGCTACAACCCCCCCCCCCCCAATTCTAGGGAATCTTGCTCCCCCCCGCCCTTTTTGCCTGGCCTCTCTCCCTCAAGTTCTTGACTAGGCAACAGTTTCATGGGGACAATTCTCTGGCAGGGATGTAGGAGTTTTATGTCAACTTGGTCCCCCACACTGATGGGGAGAAGAAGAAGAAGAAGAAGAAGATATTGGATTTCTATCCCGCCCTCCACTCCGAAGAGTCTCAGAGCGGCTCACAATCTCCTTTCCCTTCCTCCCCCACAACAGACACCCTGTGAGGTGGGTGGGGCTGGAGAGGGCTCTCACAGCAGCTGCCCTTTCAAGGACAACCTCTGCCAGAGCTATGGCTGACCCAAGGCCATCTCAGCAGGTGCAAGTGGAGGAGTGGGGAATCAAACCCGGTTCTCCCAAATAAGAGTCCGCACACTTAACCACTACACCAAACTGGCTCTCCAGTTTGGTGTAGTGGTGAAGAAGAAGAAGAAGAAGAAGAAGAAGAAGAAGAAGAAGAAGAAATTGGATTTATACCCTGCCCTTCACTCTGAATATCAGAGTCTCAGAGAGGCTTACAATCGCCTTTACCTTCTTCTCCAACAACAAACACCCTGTGAGGTAGGGTGGGGCTGAGAGAGCTCTCCCAGAAGCTGCCCTTCCAAGGACAACTCTGCAAAAGCTATGGCTGACCCAAGGCCATTCCAGCAGCTGCAAGCGGAGGAGCGGGGAATCAAACCCGGTTCTCTCAGATAAGAGTCTGTGCGCTTAACCACTACACCAAACTGGCTGTCACAAACTAGACTAGCCTATCAACAAGAGCTATGGCTGACCCAAGGCCTTGCTAGCAGGTGCAAGTGGAGGAGTGGGGAATCAAACCCAGTGCTCCCAGATAACAGTCCACACACTTAACCACTACACCTAACTGATGTTGCTTGAAATAATGGGATGCCAGCCTCCAGAGGGCTCTCACAGCAGCTGCCCTTTCTAGGACAACTCCTGCGATGGCTATGGCTGACCTAAGGTCATTCCAGCAGCTGCAAGTGGAGGAGTAGGGAAAGAAACCCGGTTCTCCCAGATGAGAGTCTGCACACTTAACCACTACACCAAACTGGCTGTTAACCACTTAACCACTACACCCTTAACCACGACACCAAACCGGAGACTGGCAGCTCTAATGGTGACGTCGTTCTATGACTGCTCTATATCATTTGAAAAAACAAAACAAAAACCCAGCTTCGTTTAAATTGAAACACAACCTAGAACTCATTTAAAATTTATGGGAGCCGAGCGGCGGCGTTACACCGCTAAGTTATGCGCTGGCACTCGGGTGTTCACCACCAGCGTTAACAAAGAACAGAACATTTATTTTCCTCGCTGGCTCTGTCCCCCAAGAGCGTGATTGTCTTGCAATAATTATAAGCTGCTTCGCACACCGATACTACTGGGGGGAATCCACTCACGTAATTCTTTCCCCTGTATTGTTGTTTAAGAAATAACAGAGCCCAGGGCGGGGTGTTTTTTTTTTTTTTTGCCAGAAAATGCATTTCTCCGGAGTCCTAATCAATGGTATTCCATGGATAGGATGGGGCTGGTCGGGCTGAGTTTGCCAGCACCGCTCACGTAAGGCCCAGGGCTATATGGTGGGTTATCAACCTCTAGGGTTGCGAGGTCCAATTCAAGAAATATCTGGGGACTTTGGGGGTGGTGCCAGGAGCCTTTGGGGGTGGAGCCAGGAGACATTGGGGGTGGAGCCAGAAGCAAGGGTGTGACAAGCATAATTGAACTCCAAAGGGAGTTCTGGCCATCCCGTTTAAAGGGACCACACATCTTTTTGCCAGTTTGGTGTAGTGGTTCAGTGTGCGGACCCTTATCTGGGAGGACTGGGTTTGGTCCCCCACTCCTCCACTTGCACCTGCTGGAATGGCCTCGGGTCAGCCATAGCTACCGCAGGAGTTGTCCTTGAAAGGGCAGCTGCTGGGAGAGCCCTCTCAGCTCCACCTACCTCACAGGGTGTCTGTCGTGGGGGGGAGAAGATATAGGAGGTAGTAAGCCGCTCGGAGTCTCTGATTCAGAGAGAAGGGCGGGGTATAAATCCCATGCGCCATACCAGTTCCCTGCAAGAGGAGACAGCCAGGTGCTAAGGGCAGATTTCATTCAGCCTGGCTCCGATGTTACCAATGCCCTCCTTTCCTGGCGTACGGACTAGCATGCACACTATTTCTGTTCTTATTGCTTCCTCCGCTTTGCTTAGCTACACCTTCCCCTTTGGACCCCCCGCATGAAGTATAATTGTTATAAAAGCCAGTCAATAAGTTCTCGAGAGACATGGGTCGCTCGAGAGAACTGTGCAGCCATCAGCATGAATGGATTTATTTTTTATTTATTAATTTTATTTGTTTACTTTAAATTTCTATCCCGCCCTCTCCGCTAGCGGACTCAGGGCGGCTAACGCCATTCATATGTACAAGTTAAAACTAATAAAAAACATAGTTACAATTTAAAACCATTTTGTGGTGCTGTACCACTGCAATATAAGCGAGTTCTTCTTTTCTGATGGGGATCACATAGTAACTCTATAACGATGTGGGGTGGCAGTTCTCTCCCGCCTAGATCTCAAAGGCCTGTTGGAACAATTCGGTCTTACAGGCCCTGCGGAAAGTAGAAAGATCCCGCAGGGCCCTTATGGCCTCCGGGAGAGCATTCCACAGTTCTGGTGCTGCCACTGAGAAGGCCCTAGCCCGTGTCAAACGCAACCTAGCCTCCTTTGGTCCAGGGATGGACAGTAGATTTTTTTGACCCTGAACGCAGTGCTCTCTGGGGAACATGTGGAGAAATAATTTCTCTCTCTCTGAGTTTCCTCCCCCCCTCTTCAGAGGTTTCCCAGTTTGGAACATCTAATCTGCTTATTGATTGTGGCATGTGACAAAAGGTTTCAAATATAGATAGACAGACAGACAGACAGACAGACAGACAGACAGACAGATAGATAGATAGACGGGTGGATCGATCGATCGATGATAGAGGGATGGATGGATGAATGAATAGATGATAGAAAGATAGATAGATAGATAGATAGATAGATAGATAGATAGATAGATAGATAGATAGATAGATAGATAGATGGATGGATGGATGGTAGGTAATAAAATCATTGGGCAAAGATGGCCACTTTAACCAAGAGCAAACAAATCCTGAGCTGAGAATCTCTTAGGAGACAGCATGGGGATATGACCAAGGAGGGGGGAGGTGTGTCTTTGTGGGAGATCCTCTGCTTGTCATGTGAAAGGTCCTAGTTAAAAGGATCAGGCAACACGTGATGTGAAAGACCTCAGTGACTCATTGCTAGAACTTTTGCTTGGCATGCAGAAGGTCCCAGGTTCAATCCACATCATCTCCAGTTATAAGGAACAGGCAAAAGGTGATGGGAAAGGCTTCAGTGGCTCATCACTAGAGTATCTGCTTAGCATGCTGAAGGTCCCAGGTTCAATCCCCAGCATCTCTAGTTAAAAGGACCAGGCAGGAGGTGATGGGAAAGACCTCAGTGGCTCATCACTAGAGCATTTGCTTGGCATGCAGAAGGTCCCAGGTTCAATCCCCAGCATCTCCAGTTAAAAGGACCAGGCAGGAGGTGATGGGAAAGACCCCAGTGGCTCATCACTAGAGCATCTGCTTGGCATGCAGAAGGTTCCAGGTTCAATCCCCAGCATCTCCAGTTAGAAGGACCAGGCAGGAGGTGATGGGAAAGACCTCAGTGGCTCATCACTAGAGCATCTGCTTGGCATGCAGAAGGTTCCAGGTTCAATCCTCAGCATCTCCAGTTAGAAGGACCAGGCAGGAGGTGATGGGAAAGACCTCAGCGGCTCTCGGACTCTGTGAAGAATTAACTCTTCACAGTCCTTTAGTTGTTGGTGCTGCATTTCTAAGCCTCTTACAAAGCGCAGTCCATCATAAATGTTTCGTATTACCACCAGTTTCCTTTCCAGGCCAGAAGTATAGTGCCTCTTCAGCAATATAAAGATTCCATGTGGGATTCTGCCTGTTGTTCTCTGCATCGGAGCGCCATAAAGATGTTGAATGCGTTGGAAAGGGCTTTTATTTATTTCATTAATTTAGATAATTTATATTCCACCCTCTCTCAAATGGACTCAGGGAGGACAACAACATTTAAAAAAAAACCCAATATAAAACGACATTTAAAACCTTTAAAAGTGAACAATACAATTTGGTGGCTCAGTTGGGCACATCATAATTTCAGCAGGGGTGGTATAGCTGCATAGGGCCAGTTGATACAATAGGATGCCCACAGACTCATCCCAAAGCCTGGTGGAATAGCTCCATCTTGCAGGCCCTGTGAAAAGGTAACAATTCAGTAAGGGCCTGGATCTCTAGGGGAAGCTGATTCCACCAGGCTGGGGCCAAGGCCGAAAAGGCCCTGGCGCAGGTTGAGGCTAGTCAGACGTCCTTTGGGCCGCGGACGGGCAGTAATTTAGAGATGTTATTTATTTATGTACATTATTCACACATGAAACTTGAACACAGGAAACTGAATCAGGATCTTTGATCCATCAAGGTCATCATGGTCCAATCAGACTGGCAGCGGCTCTCCAGGGTCTCAGGCTGAGGTCTTTCCCATCACCCCCTGCCTGGTTCTTTTAACTGGAGATGTCAGGGATTGAACCTGGGACCTTCTGCATGCCAAGCCGATGCTCTACCATTGAGCCACAGCCCCTGTCTATGTCTCTCCAGGGTCTCAGGCATAGGTCTTTCCCATCATCTACTGCCTGGTCTTTTTAAATGGAGATGCTGGGAATTGAACCTGGGACCTTTTGCGTGCCATGCCAATGTTCTTCCACCGAGCCACAGCCACAATCTCCCTTTCTCATGGGGACACAAGGAAAAGTATACATCATGAGTCAATACGATCAACAACATGGGACATTCAATAAACCAAAGGTACATGTGTGTTTCCTTCTCCTACTGGTACCAAAAATAATTCCCTTACCTTTCCCTGTGCTGGTTTTATGGAGACTGTTATTCCCAGATTTTTTAAAAAGCCTGCTTCTAGCTTGGTCGTGTGAAAGGTCTCCTTCTAGCATGGTCGTGTTGCAAAGTGCACACACATGTATTTTATCTTCCTGTGCAAAGAAAGTATTAAGAGTTTTAATAAAGATGTGTGCGTAGTATTTGCTCATGTCTTGTGGCGCTCAAAGATCTCACATTCATTCTATGTGGCTCTTACATTAAGCAAATTTGGCCACCCCTGCTCTATGGCTTCTATAGCTCTGGAGGCTCTGACCTTCATTCTCCATGCACTTGCCATTTTGAGACAAGTGTTTTGAAGACAGAACTTGTCCTCATGAAGAAAGACCCATACAGGACCCATGGACTGGTTTTCATGAAGAACGACCATATGGATAAACATATGGAGCAGAGGTCCATCAGTGACTATTAGCCACAGTGTATTGTTGGAACAGTGAATTTGGGGCAAGTGATGTTCTGTGTTCTTGGTGCTTGGGAGGGGCAACAGTGTGAGGACTTCTAGTGTCCTGGCCCCACTGATGGACCTCCTGATGGCACTTGTTTTTTTTTTTTTGGCCACTGTGTGACCCAGAGTGTTGGACTGGATGGGCCATTGGCCTGCTCCAACATGGCTTCTCTTATGTTCTTATGGTCTCTTATGACTCTTGGAAGACCTGTGGACTTGTCCTCTTGAAGATGGACTCTCAGATCTGGCTCTCTTCTGCAGCACAGTTGATACTAATGTTTCATGTTGTTACTGTTTTATGTTCAGGATCTTTACAATAATAGTAATAAGTCTGTGTACACGATCCATGATTAACTCAAAAGCACACAACATTAATTGTTGCAATAAATTGTTAATCCGTGGGGTATTTTTCTCCTCCCCTTCCCCTTCTTAGCTAACCTGTTAGGGTCTAATAATTGTTGCCATGAATTGGGTCGGGCAAAGGTCCCCGAGGAAGCCGAATTCTCGTGTTCCATTAGCGAGAATGCATATAGATCATTTTCAGTACTAATCTAAGGCTAAAATCAATTATGTCTCTTGTATTTAAGAATTAAATTGACTCGCCATGGGAGAAGGATAAAGGGGAAAAATACATTCCTCCTATTATGTCTAATTACAATTGTAAAACATTTTCCTTCGAAATGTAATTGCTGCCTGTTGAGACCGTATCTGCCGAGCTCAAATTGTTTCGTCGACTCGTTTGATTGTCTTTCAAGTTCCTCCTTGGGACAGATTCAAATCATGGAGAAAGTGATTTCTGGCGTTGTGTGATTTGCAAGGGTATTCGCACGATCCGGCGTGCTAAGGAAGTGGGAGTCGATCTCACTTTGGGGGGTCTGTTCTCACAACTCAGGGTTGTTCCTGAGGCCACGGCAGCTGTTCCTTCCATCTGCTCTGTCCGGATGATCTGTGAAAGAATGCGTACCTTTTTCAGTACGATTTTAATTTCATAGAATTCTCTGTGCATTTCTATGCACACTGTTTCATTTCTTTTGTTCCTCATGAACAGAGGTGGTTTTTCCATTGTACAGCCCAGCAGGAACTCATTTACGTATCAGGTCACAAGCCCCTAGGGCCAAGCCACCCGTAACTACATTTCTGTGCGTTCCGGCTCAAAAAAAAAAAGAGCCCTGGCTTTAGAAATGTTCCCCTGTGACCTAGCTGGCCCAGGCTAGCCTGATCTCATCAGATCTCAGAAGCGGAACAGCGTCAGCCCTGAATAGTGTTTGGATAGGAGACCACCCCTGTGTAAAAAGTTTATATCTCTGCTACCTAATCTTCTTGGGCCCGGCCTGACATCGCTGGGCCCAACCCGACATGGCCTGGCCCAAGAAGGTCTCATTTATGTCAGATCTGGCCCTCATAACAAATGAGTTTGACACCCCTGCTCCAGAGGAAACGCTCTCTGTAACCTGGAGACCACTTATAGTTCCAGGAGATTAGCCTGGAGAGGAGGAGGCTGAGAGGTGATAGGATCACCATCTTCAAGGGCTGTCCTATAGAGGATAGTGTGGAATTGTTTTCTGTGGCCCTGGAAGATAGGACCATAACCAATGGGTTGAAATTAAATCAGAAGAGTTTCCGGCTCAACATTAGGAAGAACTTCCTGACCGCTAGAGCAGTTCCTCAGTGGAACAGGCTTCCTCGGGATCTCCTTCCTTGGAGGTTTTTAAACAGAGGCTAGATGGCCATCTGACAGCAATGAGGGCCTTGTGAATTTAGGGGAAGGTATTTGTGAGTTTCCTGCATTGTGCAGGGGGTTGGACTAGATGCCCCTGGAGGCCCCTTCCAACTCTATGATTCTATGAGACTAGCATTGCTATTTTGAGTGTGCCCTTGTGCTGGGTGTGTGTCTCTGTGTGTGTGTGTGTGCAGAAGGTGGCCTGCCTGCTGCCGCCACCAACTAGCCAGCGAGTGAGCCGGCGGACAAACAGTGATTATGAAGGAGGAAATTAGGCATTTGTCTTGGGTACTGAGAGCAATTTGGGGCCCCCTCTTAGGCTTCCCAATCCCCAGGTCCCAGCGGGTGATCCCCCGGTTTTACAGGCTTCCCCCTGCCCCCAGCCAGCTGGCCAGCGGGGGGAGGCTCCGCCCCCACAGCCACCATGTACCTCTAGAGCTCGGGCAGGTTTAGAAGCCTGCAAACAGGTCCGTTTCTAAAAGGTGCGCCTTTAAAGTTGAGCAGGAAGCAGGAAGCACTTCATGGGGAAGGGTCAGCAGCAGCTTCCCTCCATTTGTTTTGTTTTCGTTTTCAGAGAAAGAGTGTGTGTAAAAGAGAGCAGGGTAGCCCCTGTTCTTTTCAGATGTCGTTGTGGAGGAACCAAACCCAGTAAGTGTGTGTGTGTGTGTGTGAGGGAGGGTAACCAATCCCCAGGTGGGGCAGGGGATTCCCCGGTTTGGAGGCCTTCCCCCCACTTTAGGAAGCAGCAGGGAGGGAGGGAAATATCTACCGGGCACTTTGTTATTCCCCATGGAGAACGATTCCCATAGGGAATAATGAGGAATTGATCTGTGGGTATCTGGGGCTCTGCAGGGGGTGGGGTGTTCTTTGAGGTAGAGGCACCGAATTTGCAGCATAGCATCTACTGCCTTTCCTCAAAACACCCTCCAAGTTTCAAAAGGATTGGACCGGGGGGGGGCAATTCTATGAGCCCCCAAAGAAAGTGCCCCTATCCTTCATTATTTCTAATGGAGGAAAGGCATTGAAAAGGTGTGCAGTCCCTTTCAATGTGATGGCCAGAACTCTCTTTGGAGTTCAATTGTTCCAACCTTGCTCATGGCTCCACCCCCAGTGTCTCCTGGCTCCACCCCCAAAGTCCCCAGATATTTCTTGAATTGGACTTGGCAACCCTACCCCCTCTCCTGGCACCCTAGGCAAATGCCTAGTGGGCAGACTAGTCATGGTTGGGAGTGATTCTCACATAGACCTTGGGCCTGCTATTTTAAAAGGAGCACCAAGAGGAAGGCAGTCAGCTGACAAATGGCTATTCCTCCCAGGGGCGCATAGCGCTGTAAACTGTCCCCCTGGTGACCAGATTCTGGGCACAGGGAGACACAGAGGCAAGGTCTTAGGATGTGGAAGGGAAGCTGGGAGTCCTGGCCCTCCCAGTGGGCATTTTCTACCAAGGTTAAGTGGTGGTGGAGGATTACAGGGGAGGGAGAAAAGCCTCTCCAAGGTTGCACAAACCTTGGAGGGCAGGGTGGAACAGAGCCTACAGCCCAGAGCTATTCTATGTGTAGAACTGAAACTATAAGAAAGAAAGAAAGAAAGAAAGAAAGAAAGAAAGAAAGAAAGAAAGAAAGAAAGAAAGAAAGAAAGAAAGAAAGAAAGAAGGAAGGAAGGAAGGAAGGAAGGAAGGAAGGAAGGAAGGAAGGAAGGAAGGAAGGAAGGAAGGAAGATGGAATGAAAGAAAGAAAGAAGGTAGGAAGGAGAAGAAGGTAGGAAGGAGAAGAAAACTGCAGATTTATACCCTGCCCTTCTCTCTGAATTACAGACTCAGAGCGGCTTACAATCTCCTATATCTTCCCCCCCACAACGGACACCCTGTGAGGTGGGTGGGGCTGAGAGGGCTCTCACAGCAGCTGCCCTTTCAAGGACAGCTCTGCCAGAGCTATGGCTAACCCAAGGCCATTCCAGCAGCTGCAAGCGAAGGAGTGGGGAATCAAACCCGGTTTTCCCAGGGAGGGATGGAGAGAGGGAGGAAGGGAGGAAGGGAGGAAGGAAGGAAGGAAGGAAGGAAGGAAGGAAGGAAGGAAGGAAGGAAGGAAGGAAGGAAGGAAGGAAGGAAGGAAGGAAGGAAGGAAGGAAGGAAGGAAGGAAGGAAGGAAGGCAGTGTCTATTCTATTTGACATGTAAGATTTCCTCTTCCCAGCCCCATCAGAGTCGGATTGCCAGCTCTAGTTTGAGAAATATCTGGATATTTGGGGAGTGGAGTCTGGGGAGGGCAGGGTTTTCAGAGGGGCCTCAATATGGTAAAATGCCATAAAGTCCATCCTCCAAAGCAGCCATTTCCTCCAAGGGAACTGATTTCTATAGGAATATAGTCGTTCAATAACTTATTCAAACTTTCAAAAATTGCACCAAAAGCATTCATATATATTCAAAAGTCTCAGCAGCTCGTGGCAAGAGCCAGGCAAAACAAGCACAATGGCAATGAAAGACGCAGTGCACGCGTCACAGTAAAGAATCACAAACCTGTTTTTTGTTGTAAATGAAAACTTCCAGCTGCCAACTCTATTGTAGTACTTGTAGTACCATACTACTAGTAGTAGCAGTGACAGCAATGTACATTAACTTGTAGTACTGCTTCGGTGGGGAGGGCGGGATATAAATCAAATCAAATAAATAAATTAAAATTAAATAGTAGTAATACTTGTAGTACAATACTAGTGCTACTTGTAGTACAATACTACCAGTAGTAGGAGTGATACTGTTTGTAGTTGAATACTACTAGTAGTAGCAGTGACAGCAATGTACTTGCAGTACAGCACCACTAGTAGAACAATACTTGTAGTACAACACTACTACTAATAGTAGCAGTGACACTGCTTGTAGTTGAATATTGCTACTAGTAGCAGTGACAGCAATGTACATTTTGTTGTACAATACTACTAGTAAAATACTAGTACTACTTGTAGTATAATACTACCAGTAGTAGCACTGACTACTTGTAGTACAATGCTACTGGTAGTAGCAGTAACAGCAATGTAGTACAATACTGCTAGTAGTACAATACTAGCAGTGCAATACTACTACTAGTAGCAGTGGCACTACTTGTAGCACAATACTACTAGTAGTACAATACTTGTCGTACAATACTAGCAGTACAGTACTACTACTAATAGTAACAGTGACACTACTTGTAGTACAATACTACTAGTAGTAGCAGTGACAGCAATGAACATATGAAGCTGCCTTATACTGAATCAGACCTTTGGTCCATCAAAGTCAGTATTGTCTACTCAGACTGGCAGCGGCTCTCCAGGGTCTCAAGCTGAGGTTTTTCACACCTATTTGCCTGGACCCTTTTTTGGAGATGCCAGGGATTGAACCTGGGACCTTCTGCTTCCGAAGCAGATGCTCTACCACTGAGCCACCGTCCCTCCCCTTGAACAGCTGAGGTTTTTCATGCCTATTTGCCTGGACCCTTTTTTAGTTGGAGATGCCGGGGATTGAACCTGGGACCTTCTGCTTCCCAAGCAGATGCTCTACCACTGAGCCACCGTCCCTCCCCTTGAACAGCTGAGGTTTTTCATGCCTATTTGCCTGGACCCTTTTTTAGTTGGAGATGCCGGGGATTGAACCTGGGACCTTCTCCTTCCCAAGGAGATGCTCTACCACTGAGCCACCGTCCCTCCCCTGTTGTTAATGCACATTAACAACACTAATAGGACTAATAGTTTACATGCCCCTGCCACATTTCCTCTTGGCAGAAACACTTGGGGACTGATCTCCAAGACAAGGCTGACTCTTCCGCTAGGCAAACCAGGTGATCGCCTAGGGCGCTGATCTCCTGGGCATCCTGAATTGGGCAGCCCCTCATGTGACTCAGTGATTTGATCACTGCCGGAGGGGGGGGGGGCGTGTGTGTGCCAGAAGTTGGCCTTGCCTAGGGTGCCTGACAGTCTAGGGCCAGCCCGGTTCCAACAATGGAACGACACAGCTTTCCTGAGAACACGGCTGAAGCACTCCCAGCAAGCTGTCTGCAACAACCAAAAAGTGAATAAGGAGTTGGACAGGGGTTCCCACATTGGGCTGACGGGGAGGGGGGGCTCTCCCCCAGCATTGCCGGTGCGATGACATCACTTCTGGGTGATGTCATCGCGGCGACAATGTTGCACGGCGGCCACTCTAGGCATTTCCGGGAAAACGCTATGGTTTTTCCAGATGCTCTAGCAGCCATTTGGGAGGGAGAACTCCCAACTCTACGGCAAAGAAAGTCCCCCGACGGAAGCTACGAGGGACTTGGCAGCCCTAACAAGGAGGACAACAGTGAGGGGAGCAAAATCTTCAGCGGATTTTCACCATTTAGCAAGACACAGCTGCACTTGCAAGAACATGTGTCGCCCCCCTTGGGATATGTGCAGGCAAACGTCCGAGGCGAGGGTCGCAGAGAGTTTTTTGCCTTGCCAAGGCCAGCACAAAGGACAAAAAACGTACCGCAAAGGGACCAATAGACTTGAGAAGCACAGGCAGGAAATCTCAAAATGAGACCCAACCTGGGAATAGTGGAGCCACCAAGAACATCTGGGAAGGAAGCAATCTGCAAACGGCATTTAGAGAGGCCAGCGGCACGAGCCAGAACATCTGTAACGCTGAGAGGAAACTGGTGTAAGGCTGGGCGGCCGGGAAAAAAAGTCGACTCATCCTGATGCAATTCCTCCGCAAACGCTTTCACGAAGCAGTCTGATTTGCAGCACCCTCCCCAAAGACACCACAGCGATGGGAAAGAACTAAACTGCATGGGTGTGTACGTGTGTGTGTGTGTTTCTTTGCGAAGGATGATCGCACCACTGCAGATGGTGACCGTAGCCATGAAATTAAAAGACTTTTGCTCCTTGGGAGGACAGCTATGGCGAACCTGGGCAGTATAAAAAAAAGAAGAGACACCACCCTGCCAACAAATGTCCATATAGTCAAAGCGATGGTATGCCCAGTAGTAACATATGACTGTGAGAGTTGGACCATAAGGAAGGCCGAGCGCAGAAGAATAGATGCTTTTGAGCTGTGGCGCTGGAGAAGAATCTTGAGAGTCCCTTGGACGGCAAGAAGATCCAATCAGTCAGTCCTAAGGGAAAGCAACCCAGACTGTTCCCTGGAAGGTCAGATGCTGAAGCTGAAGCTCAAATACTTTGGCCACCCAATGAGAAGGGAGCACTCCCTGGAGAAGACCCTGATGCTGGGAAAGACGGAAGGCAAAAGAAGAAGGGGACGGCAGAAGTTGAGATGGCTGGACAGCGTTACTGATGTTACAAACACAAATCTGATCAGGCTTCGGAGGTTGGTGGAAGACAGGAGGGCCTGGCGTGACTTTGTCGATGGGGTCGCAAAGAGTCGGACTCGACTGTGCGACTGAACAACAACGACAACAATTTTATGCACTTTGCTCAAAGGGTTGACTTGTTGCAGGAGAGGAGGAAAGGATGTCTCACACATATTTCAAACGCCGGACGGATTGCAGAGGAATGGCTTCCCCAGCAATGAGGCCCAGGGAAACAACAAAACAAAAAACTAAGTCTTGGCTGGACAAGCAGAAACAGAAATGGCGTGAACACAGATTAACACGCACGAGATCTTGAGCAACGACAAGCACTTTCCTCCTACATCAGCGGTGGCCAAATTTGCTTAATGCAAGAGTCGCATAGAATAAATGTCCGGTGTTTGCGAGCTGCAAGACATGAACATCAGATGTTTGAGAGCCGCAAAGCAGGAGGGAGGGAGAGAAGGAGGAATGGAGGGAAGAAAGGAAGAAGAGGAGGAGGAGGGAGAGGGGAGATTGGATTTATACCACCCTTTGCTAGCCAAAGGAGTCTCAGAGCAGCTTCCAATCTCCTTTCCCTTCCCCTCCCCACCCCACAACAGACACACCGTGGGGCAGGTGGGGCTGAGGGAGCTCTCCCAAAACTGCTCTTGAGCAGAACAACCTTGAGAGAACTTGTGACTGTCATGTGGAGGAAGAGCGGCGAATCAAACCCGGTTCTCCCAGATAAGAGTCCGCGCACTTAACCACTACAGCAAACTGGCTCTTGAAGGAAGGAAATAGATGAAAGGCAGAGAGGAGGGAAGGACAGGTGGCAAGAAAGCAACTTCAACTTTAAATGCATTCTCCAAGCCACTGGCTGGCTTGGAGAACTGATTGAAAGAGACAAAGGTCTTCTCCAAGCTGGCTGACAGGGCAGTGGAGGCTTCAAGAGTCACACAATATGTATGAAAGAGCCACATGTGGCTCCCAAGCCACAGTTTGGCCATCCCTATTCTATATTAAAGCACTTTAGAAATGAAGATGTGAGCAGGGGCACACAAAAGCTCCTACCCTGCTTCAAGTTTTGTTAGTCTTGAAGATGCTACTGGACTCTTGGTCTTTCCTATTGCTACAAATGGACTAACATGACGACCCATCTTGACTGATTTGCTGAGAAATTGTTCACACAAAATATCACATGAATTGAAGCACAAGAACATGGCCAGTGCACGGGAGTAGGCCAAGTAGGCAGCTGTCCAGAGCGCCACCTGGGCTGAGGGCTCCACCAGACGCCTCCTTTCCCCACGCACAGTGCGTTTGCTCCTTGGAGCCTGCCTCTCCCGGGGAAAGCAGGGTCCATGGAGCTCAGACGCTGCCCGGCTGGTTTTGCGTTCCACAGGTCTGTAACAGACCTGGGAAATTCGAAAGTGGACGACAGCTGCGCAGTGTACTCCTCAGAGTCTGGCAGGGATAAATTTGCCAATTGTAAAAACTGAAGAAGAGCCAATTAAAGTTTATAAAAATTGGCTCCTGTTGAAGTTGTCGGCTGCCGCTCATCCTTCCTACTTTACTTTGGAGAGCCAGTTGGTGTAGTGGTGAAGTGCACGGACTCTTCTCTGGGAGAACTGGGTTTGATTCCCCACTCCTCCACTTGCACCTGCTGGAATGGCCTTGGGTCAGCCATAGCTCTGGCAGAGGTTGTCCTTGAAAGGGCAGCTGCTGTGAAAGCCCTCTCCAGCCCCACCCACCTCACAGGGTGTCTGTTGTGGGGGAGGAAGGGAAAGGAGATTGTGAGCCTCTCTGAGACTCTTCGGAGTGGAAGGTGGGATATAAATCCAATATCTTCTTCTTTAACAGAGACATGGGGTGGGAGCCTTAGCTCAATGTAGGACATCTTTCTTGCATGCCCAAGGTCTTGTCCCTGGCACCTCCAGCTAAAAGGATCAAGTAGAAATGGTCATGAGAAGGTCTTGTCCCTGGCACCTCTAGCTAAAAGGATCAAGTAGAAATGGTCATGTGAAGGTCTTGTCCCTGGCATCTCCAGCTAAAAGGATCAAGTAGAAATGGTCATGTGAAGGTCTTGTCCCTGGCACCTCCAGCTAAAAGGATCAAGTAGAAATGGCCATGTGAAGGTCTTGGTCCTGGCACCTCCAGCTAAAAGGATCAAGTAGAAATGGCCATGTGAAGGTCTTGTCCCTGGCACCTCCAGCTAAAAGGATCAAGTAGAAATGGCCGTGTGAAGGTCTTGTTCCTGACACCTCCAGCTAAAAGGATCAAGTAGAAATGGCCATGGGAAGGTCTTGTTCCTGGCTCCTCCAGCTAAAAGGATCAAGTAGAAATGGCCATGTGAAGGTCTTTTCTCTGGCACCTCCAGCTAAAAGGATCAAGTAGAAATGGCCATGTGAAGGTCTTGTTCCTGGCACCTCCAGCTAAAAGGATCAAGTCGTATTCTCATAATTTTTATCGCTTCATCTCACTTTTTTTTAAAATTAAATTTTAAAATAAAAGAACTGTACATTTAAAATGTAAATTGTTTCACATTCTTCATTTCTCCTACAATTCTCTGGGTTTTTTAATTTGGGGAGGGGGCGCTACTGGGCTTGCCTAGAACACCAAAAACCCTAGCACCAACCCTGCAACATAAAATAAGCACATGCAATAAGATTAATCTCATGCAAGGGGCCCCCATTGGTGTTTTCTTGCATTTCTGCTTGCACTAGAAATGTTGCTTATCCCTAAACTAACAGCTTATCTCTAAACTAGGAACGTACATTAGCCAATTCCAAACATGCAGAAAAATATAACCCATTTTAAAGATCATTATTACATCTAATCCCAATTTTAAAAATTAGCAGTACTGGTAATACGAAGAAATTTTATGCTCTGTATTAATGGCTGGGAAGTTTAGAGTTCAAGAAGATCGTGGGGGAGGAGGGGGAATAGGGAGAGAGCGATTTGCTAATTATGTCACTGACAGATGGTATTATTGAGTCGGCACAGTTGCACCCAGATGTTACCACCACATCTGTCTTTCAGAAGCATTTCTATAACCCAGGGGTGGCCAACGGTAGCTCTCCAGATGTTTTTTTGCCTACAACTCCCATCAGCCCCAGCCAGCATGGCCAATGGCTGGGGCTGATGGGAGTCGTAGGCAAAAAAACATCTGGAGAGCTACCGTTGGCCACCCCTGCTATAACCAATCACATTATCGGTTCACTGACTGAAGGGAAAGACGTTGATTTGGTTTTGTACCAACAGCTGCAGTTCCTGGGGTTTTTTTGCTATTCTGTTGTTTGTAGGGATTACAGTGCTAGTCATATACAGTGGGAACACATACAGCCGGGGCTGTGTGAGCTGCACTGGCTGCCAGTTATATACCGGATTCGTTACAAAGCGCTGGTTATTACCTTTAAAGCCCTATATGGCCGAGGACCTGCCTACCTTAGGGACCGTCTTTCCCCATACGAACCCCAAAGAGCGCTGAGGTCAGCTGGGAAGAACTTGCTGACTATCCCCGGGCCGAGAGAGGTAAAGCTTCAGAGCACCCGTGACCGGGCTTTCTCTGTTATGGCTCCACGCCTCTGGAACCAGCTTCCAGAGGATCTGCGGGCCCTGCGGGAATTTGAACAGTTCAGCAGGGCCTGCAAGACTACCCTGTTTCGATTGGCCGATTAATGGAAACTGCCAGGGAAACCTATACGATAGCACCAGTATATTAATTTTAAAGATTTTATTGATTTTAGAGTTTTAGTAGAATTTTAATTGATGTGTTAATTAGTTATGTTTAAATACTTTGTAAACTAATGCATTGATTATGTTGTTAGCCGCCCTGAGCCTGCTTCGGCGGGGAGGGCGGGATATAAATAAAATTGATTGATTGATTGATTGATATAGGGTAAAATTTAGGTTGCACATGCTGACATAATGGCCGGCAATACCGGAGACTGGGAGCAGAGATGGAAGCAAATTCAAGCGCTAGTGTAAAGTACTGGGGTCGATGCAGTAAGAGACCAGAGGCGGAGAGTGATTTCAGCAAGCTTTACTTCAGGAACACCAATACAGACTGAGCTCTATTCAAACCTCCCGCTCCTTTATACAATTCTTGCCCCCTTCTGATTGGACCTTAACTATGTACATGGATTGGCTATTTACAGAGGCCTAAGGGCCTATCAGGGTACAGTATGAGCCTAGATGTTGATTGGCTACTTATGTTTCAATCCTTCCCCTGATTGGGCACGCTTAGGCCTTCTCTGGAACCCTGGTGTGGAGTACAAGCTTGGCTTGTTCAGCTTCCCTCCAAAAGTAACAGTTCCCTCCAAAAGTAACAGTTCTCCATTTGAACCTAGGACACAACAGCTAGCCATGTACGTGTGAAATGCAGCAGGGGTGGAATTCTAGCAGGAGCTCTTTTGCATATTAGGCCTCCCCCCTGATGTAGCCAATCCTCCAAGAGCTTACAAAAAAAGAGCTCTTGGAGGATTGGCAGCATCAGGGGGTGTGGCCTAATATGCAAAAGAGCTCCTGCTCGGATTCCACCCCTGAAATGCAGCCCACTTATTGCAACCTCAGCCAGGGGCTTTCAAAGCAAGTGAGAAACAGACATGGCTTACCCTTGCCTTCCTCTGGGAAAAGTACAGGAAAGGGCAACCAATATGATGACGGGGTTGGAGAACCTTCCCTATGAATAAAGGATGAAGAGTCTGGGACTTTGAAGCTCAGGGAAAAAAAAAAAAAAGATGAGTAAGGAGGGGCGTGATAGAGGTTTATGAAATTATGTATGGGCTGGAGAGAGCTGACAAAGAAAATTTATCAGAGTACCAGAATTTGAGAGCAAATCAAATTTCAGCAAGCTTTTTTTTGAAGCAGGAACTCCTTTGCTTATCAGGCCACACCCTCCTGATGTAGCCAATCCACCTGGAGCTTACAGTAGACCCTGTAAGAACATAAAAGAAGCCCTGCTGGGTCAGGCCAATGGCCCATCCAGTCCAACACTCTTGTGTCCCACAGTGGCCAAAACCCAGTTGTCATTAGGAGGTCCACCAGCAGGGCCAAAGTTCCAGAAGTCCTCCCACTGCTGCCCCCCAAGCACCAAGAACACAGAGCATCACTGCCCCAGACAGAGTGTTCCATCTATCCCTTGTGGCTAATAGCCACTGATGGACCTCTGCTCTATATAAAGGCATAACGGAAGCCATTTTGGATCAGGCCAATGGCCCATCCAGTTCAAAACTCTGTATCACACAGGCCAATGGCCCATCCAGTTCAAAACCCTGCATCACACAGTGGCCAAAACCCAGGTGCCATTAGGAGGTCCACCAGCAAGGACAGAACTTCAGGATAGTATATGGGGAGGAGCTTAGCTGGCTTATCTAGTTGAAGGCCCCTCCTTAAGGGCTCCCATTTCTGAATGGAGAAATTCCTGGAGTTTTGGGGAAAGGGTCTGGGGAGGGTGGAGCTTGGAGAGATGAGGGAGTTCAGTCGGGATAGAATGGCATATTCATCCTCCAAAGCTGCTGTTTTCTCCAGAGGAACTGATCTCTGCAGTCTGGAAATCAGTTACAATTCTGTAAGAACCCCAGGCTCCAGCTGGCAGATGGCAACCCAACTCCCCTTTCTGAATTTATCTGCCAAGCAATTTAACTTCCTCTTCTCATAGGTCAACGATGAATCCCCACTAGAGTTGTCAGGTCCAAAGAACATGCCAGTGGGGACTTACTGGGACACTCCGAGGGAGTGACCACCCCAAGCATGATGCGCCCATCTTACCCAGAAGTGACATAGGCATATTGGTAGCATTGGAGGTGTCACTCTAGTTTACAGCAAAACTCTATGGTTTGAAACTAATTCTACCATTGAGTTTTGCCCACAAACTACAGCATCACCCTCCGACATTCACTGACATGCCTATGCCACTTCGGGATGATGCGGACATGTTGCGTTTGGGGTGGTCACTCTCCCCTGCTCACCAGCTGACCAGCGCCGGAGGAAAGCACCAGAAAACAGGGGATTTCTCCTGTGCCGCGGGAGGGGGGGTCTTGGCTACACCAGGCCCTTTTTTGTAGCAAGAACTTCTTTGTTTATTAGGCCACACCCCTCTTATGTAGCCAATCCTCCAAGAGCTTACAGAGCTCTTCGTACAGGGCCTACTAGAAGAATAAGAATAAAGAAGAATTGCAGATTTATACCCCACCCTTCTCTCTGAATCAGAGACTCAGAGCGGCTTACGATCGCCTTTATCTCCTTCTCCCACAACAGACACCCTGTGAGGTGGGTGGGGCTGTGAGGGCTCTCCCAGCAGCTGCCCTTTCAAGGACAGAGACTCAGAGCGGCTTACAATCTCCTATATCTTCCCCCCCCACAACAGACACCCTGTGAGGTGGGTGGGGCTGAAAGGGCTCTCCCAGAAGCTGCCCTTTCAAGGACAGAGACTCAGAGTGGCTTACAATCTCCTATATCTTCCCCCCCCCCACAACAGACACCCTGTGAGGTGGGTGGGGCTGAAAGGGCTCTCCCAAAAGCTGCCTTTTCAAGGACAGAGACTCAGAGTGGCTTACAATCTCCCATATCTTCTCCCCTCACAACAGACACCCTGTGAGGTGGTTGGGGCTGAGAGGGCTCTCACAGCAGCTGCCTTTTCAAGGACAGAGACTCAGAGTGGCTTACAATCTCCCATATCTCCCCCCCCCCCCACAACAGACACCCAGTGAGGTGGGTGGGGCTGAGAGGGCTCTCCCAGCAGCTGCCCTTTCAAGGACAGAGACTCAGAGCGGCTTACAATCTCCCATATCTTCTCCCCTCACAACAGACACCCTGTGAGGTGGGTGCGGCTAAGGGGGCTCTCACAACAGCTGCCCTTTCAAGGACAACCTCTGTGAGAACTGTGGCTAACCCAAGGCCACTCCAGCAGGTGCAAGCTCTTGAAGGAATGGCTACATCAGGGATATAATATAGTGGGTTTGAATACAGAGAGGAGATGCGGTTGCAGTGATCATAGCTGTCTTTATTAGTTACAGCAAGGTAACGCGTAAACTGGAAGACTGAAGACTAGAGCCAGCGGGGCCAACTATATACAGTTCAAGGTTCCCACACTAGAACGCCATTGGGTCATTTGAACCAGCAGGGGGCCTGTGATTGGGCCAGGGCGGCAGGGATTTGGATCCTCCTGCCCATTGTTCCTGAGTCTCCAATCTCAGCCCTCAAGGCTCTGAGGAGCCAGGCAGGAACACATCATGAGTCCACATACACAACATCGGGGGGAGTGGCCTAATATGCAAAGGAGTTCCTGCTACAAAAAAACAAAAAACCCTGGGCAGCCCTAAGCCCTGCAGAACAGGTCTCAAGATGGCGGCACCATTCTCCTGCAACGCAAGGTCCACAGCCGCTAACTCCTCTTTTCAGTCTGCTCTCACGATTTGCTCTCCTGCGCGGCCTTCCGGTTGAAAGCCCAAAGGGGGAAGCCCGGCCGTCAGGGCAGGGAATCACAGCGGGATCGGTTATTACGAAACACAAAACAAGTCCATTTGAATGTCACCTGCATTCTGTTTTTTTAAAAACCGGAGTGCTGTATTGTATGGAACTGCCAAACGGCGCACGCTCGCGGGGCTAGAAGAATGCTAGATTTCGAGCCCTGTTGCAAACCGCGGTTTCCCATTGTTCGAGACCCCGGGACTCCCCTGCATTTCTGCCGCTATTACAGCGATCAGGAGAAACTACGGCCCGTGGGTTACGAGGTCTGCCAGCGTGCCAGCTAAATGTCGGTGTTCCCCACCCCCTTCTTTAGTTTTGTAATACAAAAGTCACACGCTTCCTCTCCTACTTATCAACCAACGAATCCATCATGGTTTAGACCGCTATTCCCACAAGGAGTTCAGGATGCCATGCTTGATTCTCCCCCCCGCCCGCCTCTATATTTTATCTTCCAAACATCTTTGTAAGGAAGGAAAGCTGCTGTGCTGATGTGGTAGACCACGGTGGGGGCCTGCCAAGATTTTCAGAAAGTGGGCGGGACGCTGAAAATAGGGTTGCCAATCCCCAGGTGGGGGCAGGGGATCCCCCGGTTTGGAGGCCCTCCCCCCCGCTTCAGGGTCGTTAGAAAGCGGGGAGAGGGGAGGGAAATGTCTGCTGGGAACTCTGTTATTCCCTATGGAGATTTATTCCCATAGAAAATCATGGAGAGTTGATCCGCGGGTATCTGGGGCTCTGGGGGGGGGCTGTTTTTTGGGGTAGAGGCACCAAACTTTTAGTATAGCATCTAGTGCGTCTCCCCAAAATACCCCCCAAGTTTCAAAAAGATTGGACCAGGGAGTCCAATTCTATGAGCCCCAAAAGAAGGTGCCCCTATCCTGCATGATTTCCTATGGAAGGAAGGAATTGAAAAGGTGTGCCATTCCTTTAAATGTGATGGCCAGCACTCCCTTTGGAGTTCAGTTATGCTTGTCACAGCCTTGATCTTGGCTCCACCCCTAATGTCTCCTGGCCCCACCCCCAAAGTCTCCTGGCTCCACCCCCAAAGTCCCCAGATATTTCTTGAATTGGATTTGGCAACCCTAGCTGAAAAGGAAGGGCTTGCTATTGGTTGCCATTCTCAAGGCTAATATGGAATCCGATTAACTCTATCTGGTGATTCTTGGGATCGCTCCCCCCACCCCGCGCAGTGACAAGAAGAAGAAGAAGACTTCAGATATATACCCCACCCTTCTCTCTGAATCAGAGACTCAGAGCAGCTTACAATCTCCACTCTGTGAGGTGGGTGGGGCTGAGAGGGCTCTCACAGCAGCTGCCCTTTCAAGGACAGAGACTCAGAGCGGCTTACAATCTCCTATATTTTCTCCCCCCCACAACAGACACTCTGTGAGGTGGGTGGGGCTGAGAGGGCTCTCACAGCAGCTGCCCTTTCAAGGACAGAGACTCAGAGCGGCTTACAATCACCTATATTTTCTCCCCTCCACAACAGACCCTCTGTGAGGTGGGTAGGGCTGAGAGAGCTCTGACAGCAGCTGCTCTTTCAAGGACGACTCCTGCAAGAGGTATGGCTGACCCAAGGCCCTTCCAGCAGCTGCAAGTGGGGGAGCGGGGGAATCAAACCCGGTTCTCCCGGATTAGAATCCACACACTTAACCACTACACCAAACTGGCTCTCGAAGATGGGTATAAATATATAAATGCATAAATGATGCACCATAGATCTATGATCCCATAGATATGATGCACCAATAACAGAAAAAGTTCTTGCCTAGCCCTTGCTAAACCCACATCCTACAGATGTTTCTGTGAGTCTAACCCAGGGGTGTCAAACACGCGACCTGCACTCAGCCCTAATGACCCCTACTGGGACATGGGGGATGTTCAGAGAAGTGGTTTGATACAAGGGTTGCCAAGCCCAATTCAAGAAATATCTGGGGACTTTGGGGATGGAGCCAGGAGACTTTGGGGGTGGGGCCAGGAGATGTTGGGTGTGGAGTCATGAGCAAGGTTGGAACAAGTACAATGGAGCTTAAAGGGAGTTCTGGCCATCACATTGAAAGGGACTGCACACCTTTTCAATGCCTTCCCTCCATTAGAAATCATGAAGGATAGAGGCACCTTCTTTGGGGGCTCATAGAATTGGCCGCCCCTTGTCCAATCCTTTTGAAAAATGGTGGGTGTTTTGAGGAAAGCCATCAGATGCTATGCTGCAAATTTGGTGCCTCTGCCTCAAAGAACATCTCCCCCAGAGCCCCAGATACGAGCAGATCAATTCCCCATTATTCCCTATGGGAATCGTTCTCCATAGGGAATAATAGAGTGCCCAGTAGAACATATGAACATATGAAGCTGCCTTATACTGAATCAGACCCTCGGTCCATCAAAGTCAGTATTGTCTTCTCAGACCGGCAGCGGCTCTCCAGGGTCTCAAGCTGAGGCTTTTCACACCTATTTGCCTGGACCCTTTTTTGGAGATGTCAGGGACTGAACCTGGGACCTTCTGCTTCCCAAGCAGATGCTCTACCACTGAGCCACCGTTCCGCCCCAAAACATTTCCCTCCCCACCCCACTTTATAAAGCGGAGGGAGGGCCTCCAAACTCGGGAATCCCATGCCCCCTCCCTCTCTCACACACACACTTACTGGGTCTGGTTCCTCCACAACTTGACTTGCTCTGAAAACGAAAGCAAAACAAATGGAGGGTCTGTGCTCTGATGAAACTGCTGCTGACTCTTCCCCATGAAGCGTTTCCTGTTTCCTGCTCAACTTTAAAGGCACACATTTTAAAAACAGACCTGTTTACAGGTTACTAAACCTGCCGGAGCTCTAGAAGTACATGGTGACTGTGGGGGCGGGGTTTCTCCCCCGCCGGCCAGCCGGCTGGGGGTGGGGGGAAGCCTGTAAAACTGGGGGATCCCCCACTGGGACCTGGGGATTGGGAAGCCTATTTGATACCGATTGCCTCTGCCTTTCATTCCTGGTATCCCTTGGAGGTCCCCTATTCTAGTACTTGCCTGGATCAGGCCTGCATAGTTTCCAAGATCTGATGAGACTGGGCTTGCCTGGGCTATCCAGGGCAGGGCAGGAGGGGAGAGACTTCAATGGGCAGGGGTTGTTTTGCAGAAAAATAGGTGGTGGAACTCATTAGAATATGCTGCCCTCCCAGCCAAATGCAACACGTTGCAAGAAAGGAGAGCCCCAGGCGAGCAAGGCCCGCTTGGACTGGCTAGAGATCCAGTCAGCCCAAGCAAGCCTCACTCATCTGGGGCTCTCCTGGGCCGCCCCCCCCCCCAAGTCAAAAGGCCAGCAAGCCACCCACTGCTTAGAATCACATAAGACATTGAGAAAGGGTGGCACGGGCTTCTCCAGGGGTTAATGAGGGCTCCTGTGAGCTCCTGATGAATCTGAACATAAGAGAAGCCATGTTGGATCAGGCCAATGGCCCATCCAGTCCAACACTCTGTGTCACATAAGAACATAAGAGAAGCCCTGTTGGATCAGGCCAATGGCCCATCCAGTCCAACACTCTGTGTCACATAAGAACATAAGAGAAGCCCTGTTGGATCAGGCCAATGGCCCATCCAGTCCAACACTCTATGTCACATAAGAACATAAGAGAAGCCCTGTTGGATCAGGCCAATGGCCCTTCCAGTCCAACACTCTGTGTCACATAAGAACATAAGAGAAGCCCTGTTGGATCAGGCCAATGGGTCATCCAGTCCAACACTCTATGTCACATAAGAACATAAGAGAAGCCCTGTTGGATCAGGCCAATGGGTCATCCAGTCCAACACTCTATGTCACATAAGAACATAAGAGAAGCCCTTTGGATCAGGCCAATGGCCCATCCAGTCCAACACTCTGTGTCATACAGTGGCCAAATATACACACACACGCATGCGCACTGTGGCTAATAGCCACTGATGGACCTCTGCTCCATATTTTTATCTAACCCCTTCTTGAAGCTGGCTATGCTTGTAGCCACCACCACCTCCTGTGGCAGTGAATTCCACATGTTAATCACCCTTTGGGTGAAGAAGTACTTCCTTCTATCCGTTTTAACCCAACTGCTCAGCAATTTCATTGAATGCCCACGAGTTCTTGTATTGTGAGAAAGGGAGAAAAGTACTTCTTTCTCTGAAGTCTGTCAATGGGGTATAATTCCGTAGAGCCCACTTTCCTTCCAATGTGGCCATTTTCTCCAGGTGAGCTTATCTCTTCTTAAAAAAAAAAAAATCAAACAAGTTTATCTCAAAATGCAGATATATGCACAGAATCACAGACAGAATTATACAGATGCACAGAATCACAGACAGAATTATACAGAAATGTCTAAACAGGTGAAATCAAACCTACCCAGTCACAAAAAAAACCTCCTAAAGATACCCAAATTATATACAGTAATTGAGTTACAAAAACAAATGCCAATCCTAGCTCATCTGAACCAAAATTTCTACGTGAAAAAGAGCCCAGAAAAGGGGACCACGTTACTATAGTGTTTTTAAAGATCTCCTCCCATCCAAATTATAAGGGATTTTATCTAAAATAAAAGTACTCCCAACATTTGGTCCCCCAAACCTCTATGCATGGGCTTGACTTTAATTTCCAATGGAAGGCTATAGTGAATTTAGCTGCGTTAAGCAGCAGAAATCTCCAGCTGCTACCTGGAGGCTGGCAACCCTATTGTATCCCCCAAAAGCATCTCTGAGAAGTTGGGGAAACTCCAAAAAGAAATGCACCGAGCGTGGAAAGCAACTCGTATGGCACTTACGACAGTGTCGCTCCAAGTGCTACTCGGAAGAGTAAAGGGCATGCCCATCTTTCATTAACGCATTGCATTTACATGACTATGTCGGGCAAGCTCGGGCTCTGCGCATTAGGGAATTTGCATAATGCACCTGCCTGTATCTTAAGGAAGGTGCGCAAATGGAATCCCTCTCATACCGATAGAGGTCTTTATATTAACCTTACCATACACAGCGATGTGGAAAAGTTAATGTCGGCGTGATAGGAAATGCTTCTCAGCGTATCAGACAGGGAGCAAATTACCGGTTGCCTGTGATTGCCGTTCGGCGTCTCCTAATGGTGCAGGAGCGTTCCTGGCAGGGTGTTTGAATGTAACCGTGGGGACACCTAGTGTAAGGACATTCCGTAATTGCCGCACACTCCGGCGAAAACATCTGTCACTCTGGCCACCCGTCATGCGTAAGTCAACATCCAGTGCCAACTGGTGTGCATAATCGAAAGCGGAGTGTTTCGGAGGTTTGATTTCAGAGGTTAGACCGAAGGATAATGAGTAAACCCTATGCCAGGGGTCTCAAACTCATTCGTTACGAGGGCCGGATCTGACAGAAATGAGATCTTGTCGGGCCTGGCCACATGTGTGTAACGCCAGGTAGCAGAGATATAAACTTCATTTATTATTTATTTTCTTTTAGTATATTTCTATTCTGCCCATTCCCCGTAGGGCTTTAGAAAAGAACACAAACATAATTAAATGGTTTTTTTTTAAAAAATTAAAATAAAACATGATCAAAACATTAGCATTTATTGGTCTTAAAGGTGCTTTCTCAGTATCTTTCCTGTAAAATCCAGGGAAGTGTGCAAAGGAATCTCTGGCTCTTTCCTTCATTCCCCAGGCAACCAGGAAGGGGAGGAGCCTCAGCCAATAGAAGGAAGAGAGGCTTGGTTCAATAGCTCTGCTGTGCGATTGAGAGAGCCTGGCAAAGCAAACCTTTCCCCCCCAAGCCTCAGTCAATGGAGAAAATAGAGGTTTTGCTCTGTAGCTCCTGTGTGATTGAGCAAGCCTTGCAAAGCAAGCTGTTATGTAGAAGGAAGCAAGAGAGAGGGAGAAGGACAGAGGACAGCCAGTTGCTCGGAGGCCTGATGGGAGCCCTCTGGGGACCTGATTCAGCCCCCAGGCCTCATGCTTGACACCCCTGCCCTATCAGTTCTTTTCCAGCCATTGTCCCTCTACTATCTGTTGCTGCTTCAGTGCTGGGGTCGGGGTAGGAATGAGAATGACCAGGGCTTTTTTTGGAGCTCCTTTTTTTGGAGCACCCCCCCTGATGTAGCCAATCCTGCAAGAGCTTACTGGGCTTTTAGTACAGGGCCTACTGTAAACTCTTGGCGGATTGGCTACATCAGGGGGTGTGTGGCCTAATAGGCAAAGGAGTTGAGGGGTCCACCAGGTGGCAGCACATAAAATGCCATGTTACGTCCGATGTGCCTCAAACCCTCCCTAGAAATCATCTGTTAAATTGCATCAAAAGCATTCTGGAAATGAACATTCCTTGTCCAACACAATATGGAAGTGGCGGAGACTATGCAAAGGAGTTCCTGCTACAAAAAAAAAAAAACGCCCTGAAAACAACCCTGTGAGGTAGGTTAGTCTGACAGAGCGGGACTGGCCCAAGATCACCCGCTAAGCCTCTATCTCAGAGTCTTAACCACTACACTGCACTGCCTCTCAATAATAACCACAACAACCGTAAGAATGCCATAAAGTCCTTTATCCAAAGCAGTCGTTTCCTCCAGAGGTACTGATCTCTGTCATCTGGAGATCTTTCGTTGCTCCTGGAGACATCCAGACTCTACCTGGAGACTGGCAACCTGATGGCAGCACTATTTATTTTTAATATATTTATTTATTTTTCGCATTTATATCCCGCCCTCCCCGCCGAAGCAGGCTCAGGGCGGCTAACAACATCATTAAATATCCACAATAAAACCATAAAGCAATAAAAAAACAATTACAGGAAGATCAATTAAAATTAACAATTACACTTTAAATATTGAACAGATTTTAAAAACAGTTTTGGTGCTAAGTTCCATACCATGATGTTAAGCAGCTCTGTACTTCAGTTGAAGGCCATTCGAAAAAATGTTGTTTTACAAGGCTTGCGGAATTGGGCAAGGTCCCGCAAGGCTCTAACATCATCAGGGAGTCGGTTCCTCCAGTGGGGGACAGCAAGAGAGAAAGCTCTTTCTCTGGTAGCCTTCAATCTCGCCTCCCTCGGCCCGGGGATTTCTAATAGATTTTGTGATCCAGATCTCAGTACCCTCTGGGGAATATGTGGGGAGAGACGGTCCCTAAGGTAGACAGGACCTCGGCCATATAGGGCTTTAAAGGTAATAACCAGCACCTTGTAGCAAATCAGGAATACTATTGGCAGCCAGTGCAGTCTCCGCAGCCCTGGCTGCACATGCTCCCGAATAGAGAGACCCAGTAACAGCCTGGCTGCAGCATTCTGCACCAGCTGCAGCTTCCGGATTCGAGACATGGGCAGCCCCATGTAGAGGACATTACAGTAGTCTAGTCTCGAGGTGACCGTAGCATGAATCACTGTTGCTAAGTCGCTGTGCTCTAGGAAGGGTGCCAGCTGTCGTGCCCGCCTAAGATGGAAAAAGGCGGATCTTGCAGTGGCTGCTATCTGAGCCTCCATAGCCAATGTGGGCTCCAGTAGCACCCCCAAGCTCTTGACTTTGGACGCTGATATCAGTGACGCCCCATCAAAGGCTGGTAAAGGGATTTCTCTTCCCAGGCTACCACGACTCAGACAAAGGACTTCTGTTTTCATTGGGTTCAGCTTCAGATAAAAACATAAGAGAAGCCATGTTGGATCAGGCCAACGGCCCATCCAGTCCAACACTCTGTGTCACACAGTGGCAAAAAAATTTATATATACACACACACTGTGGCTAATAGCCACTGATGGACCTGTGCTCCATATTTTTATCTAAACCTTTCTTGAAGGTGGCCAGGCTTGTGGCCGCCACCACCTCCTGTGGCAGTGAATTCCACATGTTAATCACCCTTTGGGTGAAGAAGTACTTCCTTTTATCCGTTTTAACCTGTCTGCTCAGCAATTTCTACGTGATGACTCAGCCTGAGCCACCCCGCCACGGCTTGTAACGCCGGGGCCAGTTTTTCTGGGGTGGAGGCCGGCCATCCATCCATCATCAGCAGATAAAACTGAGTGTCATCTGCATACTGATGGCAACCCAGCCCGAATCTCCTGACAATGTGGGCAAGGGGGTGCATGTAGATATTAAACAACATCGGGGAAAGCACCGCCCCCTGAGGCACCCCACAATTAAGCGGATGCCTCTGGGACGATCGTCCCCCGATTGCCACCCTTTGTCTCCGATCACAGAGAAAGGAGGAAAGCCATTGTAAGGCTAACCCCTGAATCCCCACATTGGCGAGGCAGTAAACCAGCAACTGATGGTTGACCATGTTGAACGCCGCCGACAGATCCAACAACAACAGCACTGCTGACCCGCCTCAATCCAGTTGTCACTGGAGATCATCTACTAAGGCGACCAGCACCGTCTCTGTCCCATGGCTCGGGCGAAAGCCAGACTGGTGTGGGTCTAGGATGGAAGCATCCTCCAGGAAGCTCTGCAACTGTAATGCTACTGCCCTCTCGATAATTTTACCCAAAAAGGGTAAATTTGAGACCGGCTGATAATGCGCCAATTCGGCCGGGTCTAATGTTGGTTTTTTCAAGAGGGGATGGGCTGTCGCCTCTTTAAGAAGTGTTGGAAAAAGCCCATCCGAGAGGGACCTATTTACGACATCCTATACAGGATATTGAAGCTCCATCCGGCAAGCTTTAATCAGCCAGGTTGGGCAAGGGTCCAAATCGCATGTTATTTGGCGTACAGTTGCGAGGATTCTGTCAACTTCCTCCAAGCTGAGTGTTGCAAAACTGTCTAAAACCGACCCTGAAAACAGGCACCGAGCCTCGAGTTCACTTACTGTTTCAATTGTGGCAGGGAGGTCATGGCGGAGCAACGAGACTTTATCCGTGAAAAATGTTGCAAAAGCCTCACAGCCTATTTCCAATTCCATATAGTTTGGTCTGCCTCGTGGCAGAGTTGTAAGAGTCCGAATGATACTAAACAATTGTGCTGGGCGTGAATTCGCGGATGCAATCTTGACCGCAAAGTAAGTTTTCTTTGTGGCCTTGACTGCCAACTCATAGGATCTCATATACTCTCTGTAAGATGCTCTGGTTGCTTCCTCGTGAGTCTGCCGCCATCGCCTCTCTAGTCATCTGAGCCTCCGTTTCATTGATTGCAAATCTGCATTATACCACGGCACCATCTTTTCACGGGGGCGCAGAGGATGCCAAGGAGTGGTCTCATCAATGGCCATGGTGAGCCGATTTTGCCATAGCTCAAACATGTCATCGAGCGAGTCGCCAGGGGGCCAGGGATCCCTCAGTTCCCTCTGGAACTGTGGTGGGTCCATTAGGTTCCTTGGGCGAGCTAAAATACCCTCGTCGCCTAGACAGGTTTGGGGTGGCACATCCATGCGGGCCTTCAGGGCATAGTGGTCCAACCATGGCACCGCATCAGCAGTAATTCGGGTCACTGTAACCCCCGATGCAAAGATCAAATCCAGCATGTGCCCGGCCTGGTGAGTGGGTGTGGTTACAAATTGAGAGAGTCCTAGCGTAGCCATGAATGACACTAGGTCCGTCGCCCGATTGGAGTCCGCATCATCGGCATGGACGTTGAAATCACCCAGGATTAAGAGCCTTGGGTGTTCCAACGCCCAGCCTGTCGCGGCCTCCATCAGGGATGGTAAGGCGCTGGCTGGTGCGCTAGGTGACCGGTACACCAGCCAGATTATGTGGCAAGGCTTTGGTTCATGTTGAAGCAGTACTGCACAAAGATTGTTTTAGTTAGTTAGTTAGAGAGCCAGTTTGAGAGCCAATTTGATGTAGTTTTTAAGTGCACAGACTCTTATCTTATCTGGGAGAACTGGGTTTGATTCCTCAGTCCTCCACATGCAGCTTGCTGGTGTGACCTTGGGTCAGTCATAACTCTCTCAGAGCTGTTCTGCTCCAGAGCAGTTTCTGTCAGAGCTCTCTCAGCCTCACCAACCTCACAGGGTGCCTGTTGTGGGGAGGGGAAGGGAAAGGAGATTGTAAGCCACTTGGAGACTCCTTCGGGCAGTGAAGAGCAGGGTATAAATCCAATTGCTTTGTCTTCTAGTTAGTTTCTTCTCTCTTCTGTGGTTTTGGATGTGTGATAGAAAAAGGTTCCAAAGGCAGACAGCTGCTGTGTGGGTATAGGAGGAAGGGGTAGCAGGGATAAAATTCTCTCTAAGATGCCATGTAAACATACTAGTTAATCTTTTTTATATATATATCATGATAGATAGATAGATAGATAGATAGATAGATAGATAGATAGATAGATAGATAGATAGATAGATAGATAGATAGATAGATAGATGATTGATAGATAGATAGATAGGTAGGTAGAGCATCTGCTTGGTAAGCAGAAGGTCCCAGGTTCAATCCCCAGCATCTCCAACTAAAAAGGGTCCAGACAAATAGGCGTGAAAAACCTCAGTTTGAGACCCTGGAGAGCCGCTGCCAGTCTGAGTAGACAAGACTGACTTTGATGGACCGAGGTCTGATTCAGTAGAAGGCAGCTTCATATGGTCATATGTTCCTGTGAGCATTTATGACAGTGGATTCCCCCCACCTTGAGCTTTTTTTCTGTGGGCTTTTTTCCGGTTAGCGATACAAAAATATTAACAATCAATACAGGAAGCAGAAAATAAACAAATTTGCCAGGGTGGGAGAATTCTCACCTTGCTAAAGTACATATCATTGTTTTTAGAGCTCTTCTGTGCTCCTCCTTTTGCTTTGCTATAACACTAACACGATTCTCATTTACCACCTCTGCCAGTTAATCCAACTGGATGGAGATGTCACATGTGATTTTACTTATGAGCATCATAGGCGTTATGTCAGCTGGAGCACCGTTCAACGATGGATGAAATCTTGGAAAGTGGCCCACATTTAAACCACAGGGCGAGCAAATAAGGGGCAGGCCAGGGAAGGCAAAGAGGGGAACTGGCACCGAAAGGAGCAATGTGAAAAGAACTGTTTCCCCAATCAGTGCTGAGGATAGGGGTACCAGCCTCCAGGTGGGATGTGAGGATTCCCTGGAGAGCCAGTTGGTTTGGTGGTTACGTGTGCGGACTCTTATCTTGGAGAACTGGGTTTGATTCCCCACTCGTCCACTTGCAGCTGCTAGAATGGCCTTGGGTCAGCCACAGCTCTCTTATCTGGGAGAACCAGGTTTGATTCCCCACTCCTCCACTTGCAGCTGCTGGAATGGCCTTGGGTCAGCCGTAGCTCTCTTATCTGGGAGAACCGGGTTTGATTCCCCACTCCTCCACTTGCAGCTGCTGGAATGGCCTTGGGTCAGCCGTAACTCTCTTATCTGGGAGAACCGGGTTTGATTCCCCACTCCTCCACTTGCACCTGCTGGAATGGCCTTGGGTCAGCCGTAGCTCTCTTATCTGGGAGAACCGGGTTTGATTTCCCACTCCTCCACTTGCACCTGCTGGAATGGCCTTGGGTCAGCCGTAGCTCTCTTATCTGGGAGAACCGGGTTTGATTCCCCACTCCTCCACTTGCACCTGCTGGAATGGCCTTGGGTCAGCCGTAGCTCTCTTATCTGGGAGAACCGGGTTTGATTTCCCACTCCTCCACTTGCAGCTGCTGGAATGGCCTTGGGTCAGCCACAGCTCTCTTATCTAGGAGAACCGGGTTTGATTCCCCACTCCTCCACTTGCACCTGCTGGAATGCCTGGGATCAGCCATAGCTCACATAGGAGTTGTCCTTGAAAGGGCAGGTGCTGTGAGAGCCCTTCTTCTTCTGTGCAGCAAGTCTTTCTGAAATGAATGGTGCTGCTTCACATTCCTGTGGAGGTTACCTCATCTTCCATGACCCAGTTCATAACCTTAAGCACAGACTTCCTGCGAATCGCAGCTGCTCTGCAGGAGAAAATGTTACGGAGACCTTCACTGTGGAGTCCTGAAAGTAGCACATCGATTGTTTCTTTTAATATCCCCTTCAGCAGAACCTTAATGGCTCCCATTTTGCATTTGGACTGATCAGCAGAATGGTGAAAGTCACTCACCAAACCACCATGGAGCATTGAAGCGAATATTGTAACAGAAGAGCTGACCCCTAAAGGAAAGATCACTGCAGGATTCAAAAGACCCTACAAAGCCTCCACACATGAGAGCCCCCCCTTATCTGAACTGGGGATGTCATAGTTCAGGGCTGGCCAAACTGTGGCACTAAAGTCAAGCTACCCCTCCTTCCTCCCCACCCCCATGTATTTTCCTTCCTTCCTTCCTTCTCTCAAATATCTGATGTTCATGTCTTGTGGCTCTCAAACATCTGTCTGTCTGTCCGTCCGTCCGTCTGTCTCTCTGTCGCTCTCTATCTATTGGCTCTCAAACATCTGACATTCATGTCTTGTGGCTCTTATGTTAAGCAAGTTTGGTCACCCCTGTTATAACCTGTAATGCTGTGGACCAAAATTATATATGGTTCCTCTTAATTTTAAGTTTGGGCCGGCTTGAGGCCTGCTCATAAATTTTTATGAGCTCAGCCCCACCCACCTCACAGGGTGTCTGTTGTGGGGGAGGAAGGGAAAGGAGATTGTGAGCCGCTCTGAGACTCTTCAGAGTGGAGAGCGGGATATAAATCCAATATCTTCTTCTTCTTCTTCTTCTTCTTCTTCTTCTTCTTCTTCTTCTTCTTCTTCTTTGGCAAAGCCCTAGAACCTAAAGGTCAGGCCCATTAGAGAGGGCCTTGAGTTGGTGCACCTGCAGATTTGTTGCCCAGGGAACTGAAGGGAGACACCTGTGGCTGACACCCATATCTGGGTCTCATTAATGTTATTTTGTGGAGTTGTGTTCTGATTGGGTTTTTCGAATCTACCCACGAGGGCTCCTTAAGAATAAAAGATTACCTTTTTCTTTGCTCTGGGCCCTCTACGGGACGATTGAACTAGACTCTGGGACCCTAGACTCTACGCTGGGGCTCTCTGTTTGTGGATTCAATGGACTTTGTTGCCTGATTTCTTTGGAACCATATGGTGCCTTTAGTTAAGTATATTTTGCAACGTTATTGTTTTGGCTCACTGCTCTTAATGATAATTTTTAAGCCTATCTTTAAATAAACTCTTTTTTGTTTAAAAAAAAGAGCTTTCTTGTCGCTTTGTGTGGGGGGTTGTAGCAACATGCCAAAAGCTTACTCAACCGCCCCGAAGGTCGCCTGATCTACCAAATGTCTGGGGAATTCCCGGCCACATCAGCTGTGGTTGGGCTTTTCCTGGTCTTAGAGGATAAAACTCTGAGGTTGGGCTGGGATCTCAGAGTGTAAAAAGTAATCCAGCCTGGTGGCAGTTTACCCCAGGACCCAGTTTTGGGCCTGGATATTTGGATTTTTGTTTGAGCCACCATTCTAACGGCCCGCCTGGTCTTGGGCATAAGGGTCGGACTGTTACATAACCATTCAGTAGATTTTAAAAGGGGATTAGAATCATAGAGTCATTGAGGAAACTGGCTGTTATCACTACCCTTCCAGGAAGCCCCACCAAACAATGGGCTCATCCACAAACCAATTGCCCTTTCATCACACCCCCCTCCAGCCTAGAAATAGCAGCTCTCCAGCAGCCCTGGCCCCACTCAATGCACAGCGGCCAAGAAGGTCAGAGCGCCTGCTCTGGCTGCAACGCCACTGAGGATGTTCTCTGCAGCTGAGAACGAAACGTCTGGAAGGAAAACTTTCTCCAGTAGAACACGGCACTTGAGCCCGAAAAATTCTACAAACCCTAATAAAGGAGATTGTGAGCCACTCTGAGATTTGGAGTGGAGGGCGGGATATAAATTCAATATCATCATCATCATCATCATCATCATCATCATCATCATCATCATCATCATCATCATCATCATCATCATCATCATCATCATCATCTTCTTCTTCTTCTTCCTTCTTCTCTTTTGCCCTCCCCTTCTTCTTTTGCCTTCTGTCTTTCCCAGCATCAGGGTCTTCTCCAGTGAGTGCTTCCTTCTCATTTGGTGGCCAAAGGATTTGAGCTTCAGCATCTGACCTTCCAGGGAACAGCCTGGGTTGATTTCCCTTAGGACTGACTGATTGGATCTTCTTGCAGTCCAAGGGACTCTCAAGAGTCTTCTCCAGCCCCACAGCTCGAAAGCATCTATTCTTCTGTGCTTGGCCTTCCTTATGGTCCAGCTCTCACAGCCATGCATGACTACTGGAAACAACATACCGTGTGTAAATAACAAATCCAGATCGTGCTCTTATGGACAAAGTCCACCGAAGATGATTTGCAACTTGTGTTTCTGCTCTGCAGTTACCGAATATACATAACGAGTTTTAATGGCAAAGAGCAAACTTCCCCAACCCCCGCTTCATTAGCTGTGGGGGAAAAAAATGTGGCTGAAGTCCTAGTTCTTGGTTTATTTCCCTCCTCCCCCCCTTTCTATGTTCCAATGTCCTACTTTTCTCCAAGCTCTAATTTAAAATGCATTCTGCTGTTGCAGAGTGCCTAGTTAACTGCTAAGGAGTGGTTTTTATTGCCCTAAAACTGTAATATATTTGCATTCATTACAACGGACCCTAAAATCTATTGCAGACATAAAACGGAGGAGAATAACATGACGGGTCTGAAGGGCAGGAGAAAACCAGAGCCCAGAGACGGCACCCCCGCTTCAAGCAGCGTCATTCAAAGGCAGAGAGGAAACTTGTTTGCTGTATGTTAGGGATGGCTCAACTGGAGGAATAATCTCCCCATAAATATTTTAAGAAACGATAAAGCATGCCTTTTAATATCCAGCTGCACGAGGACTGCTTGTGTATCAGGATGTGGGGTTCCCAGGCCTCCTGTTGCTAAGGTTGTCATCTATGGGTTGGGAGATAACTGGAGATTTGGAGAGAAGAGCTGCCTTCTTCTTCCTCTCCCTCCTCTCCTCTCCTTCAAGAGGGGGTTAGATAAAAATATGGAGCAGAGGTCCATCAGTGACTATTAGCCACAGTGTGTATATATATGTGTGTGTGTGTGTGTATAAATATATTTTTTGGTCACTGTGTGACACAGAGTGTTGGACTGGATTGGCCATTGGCCTGATCCAACATGGCTTCTCTTATGTTCTTATGTTCCTTCCTTCCTTTTCCTCCCTCCCTCCCCTCCTCCCTCCCTTCCTTCCTCCCTTCCTCTCTCCTTTCCTTCCTTCCTTCCTTCCTTCCTTCCTTCCTTCCTTCCTTCCTTCCTCCCTCCCTCCCTTCCTTCCTTCCTTCCTCCCTCCCTCCCTCCCTTCCTCCCTCCCTCCCTTCCTTTCTCCCTCCCTCCCTTCCTTCCTTCCTCCCTCCCTCCCTCCCTCCCTTCCTTCCTTCCTTCCTTCCTTCCTTCCTTCCTTCCTTCCTTCCTTCCTTCCTTCCTTCCTTCCTTCCGCTGTGCACAGGATTGCATCACAATTTTTTTTGGCTGTGTTTCATCGGTGCATGCATAATTTGACACCTGTTGGGAACTTTACAAAATTTTTCCAAGCAGATTAAAAACTGCCACAAAGCCCTGCTTTTTGGGGTGTGTTTTAGAAACACTTGAAAATAGATCAAAACACCAGAAATGGTGTTGATACTTCATTGGTGTGAAAAACATTACAACCATAATATTTTGTACGGAATGATATGTTCCGCTGACTTGATTTTAACCTTGAAAGCAGTAACTGTTGTGCGGGGTGGGGAGAGTAGGTTCCCAGAATTCTGATTCGACATTGTCACGGCTGCAGCCGCTATTCTCCTAGTTTCTCCTATCGGGCTACTGCTCTAGGAACAGCCCAACCAGCCAGGAATCTACAGTTGCCAATCCCCAGGTGGGGGCAGGGGATCCCCCAGTTTGGAGGACCTCCCCTGCTTCAGAAGCAATGTTCTGGGCACTAGGTAGGGTCGTTTGAGCCTGGAAACCAGAGGGGGTATTGGGCAGCGGGGATAAGGAATAGCAAAATAACATGGGAGAAGTTGCCAAGGCCACTAACCGGAAGTGACAAAGGGTAAGTCTAGGATTCGCCAGAAACTCTATGGTTTTACATAGCCAATCTGGTGTAGTGGTGTAGAGAGCCAGTTTGGTGGAGTGGTTAACTGCGTGCACTGTTACCTGGGAGAACCAGGTTTGATTCCCCATGCCTTCCCATGCCCCTCCTGATGTGACCTTAGGTCAGCCACGAGTCCTTTCAGAACTGTTCTGCTCTTGGGAAATTTCTGTTAGAGCTCTCTCAGTCCCACCTACCTCACCAGGTGTCTGTTGTGGGGGGAGAAGATATGGGAGATTGTAAGCCGCTCTGAGACCTTTGGTAGTGAAGGGTGGGGTATAAATACAATCTTCTTCCATCCATCCCCTCCTCCTCCTCTTCTTCGATGAAATTGCTAAGAAGTCAGGTTAAAATAGATAAAAGGAAGTCCTTCACCTAAAGGCTGATTAACATGTGGAATTCACTGCCACAGGAGGTGGCGGCGGCTACAAGCATAGCCAGCTTCAAGAGGGGATTGGATAAAAATATGGAGCAGAGGTCCATCAGTGGCTATTAGCCACAGTGTGTGTATGTGTGTGACACAGAGTGTTGGACCATTAGCCTGATCCAACATGGCTTCTCTTATGTTCTTATGTTCTTCTCCTTCTTGACATCAGCACACTGCTGGCAAGAGCCCCTGCCAACTGATAAGTCGCCTGACCTCTGATGGTTGCTGGTTGGATCTGGCAACCCTAACCTCAAGAAGTCCAAGAAGGCCTTTTGCTTGGTCGGTCACTGCCAACCAACTTGTGTGTGGACAGCTCTCCACTCCCGCCAAATTGGGTTTCGTCCTACTGCATGCTATGTGGATCTAAAAATAACAGAAGCTTCCTTGGAAGAAAAACTGTTCTCCCAATATTTTTGGCTGTTTTGATTGCAAATATTACTAGCAGGTGTTCCTCGGTCAATATAAAACAATCTGGAATCCAAGAAGTGGGTATAATATCTGAACAGTTGCTTCCTGTTCAGGGAGCCTGTTTGGTGTAGTGGTTAAGTGTGCGGACTCTTATCTGGGAGAACCGGGTTTGATTCCCCACTCCTCCACTTGCAGCTGCTGGAATGGCCTTGGGTCAGCCATAGACCTCGTGGGAGGGCTTCCTTCCTCTTCTTCTACACTAGTTTGGTGTAGTGGTTAAGTGTGCGGACTCTTATCTGGGATAACCGGGTTTGATTCCCCACTCCTCTACTTGCAGCTGCTGGAATGGCCTTGGGTCAGCCATAGACCTCGTGGGAGGGCTTCCTTCCTCTTCTTCTACACTAGTTTGGTGTAGTGGTTAAGTGTGCATTGTCTTATCTGGGAGAATGAGGTTTGATTCCCCACTCCTCCACTTGCACCTGCTGGAATGGCCTTGGGTCAGCCATAGCTCTGGCAGAGGTTGTCCTTGAAAGGGCAGCTGCTGTGAGAGCTCTCTCAGCCCCATCCACCTCACAGGGTATCTGTTGTGGGGGAGGAAGGGAAAGAAGATTGTGAGCCGCTCTGAGACTCCGACTCAGAGAGAAGGGTGGGGTATAAATCCAATATCTTCATCTACCTCACAGGGTGTCTGTTGTGGGGGAGGAAGGGAAAGGAGATTGTGAGCCGCTCTGAGACTCTTCGGAGGGGAGGGCGGGATATAAATCCAATATCTTCATCTACCTTACAGAGTGTCTGTTGTGGGGGAGGAAGGAAAAGGAGACTGTGAGCCGCTCTGAGACTCTTCGGAGTGGAGGGCGGGATATAAATCCAGTATCTTCATCTACCTCACAGGGTGTCTGTTGTGGGGGAGGAAGGGAAAGGAGATTGTGAGCCACTCCGAGACTCTTCGGAGTGGAGGGCAGGATATAAATCCAATATCTTCATCTACCTCACAGGGTGACTGTTGTGGGGGAGGAAGGGAAAGGAGATTGTGAGCCGCTCTGAGACTCTTCGGAGGGGAGGGTGGGATATAAATCCAATATCTTCATCTACCTTACAGAGTGTCTGTTGTGGGGGAGGAAGGAAAAGGAGACTGTGAGCCGCTCTGAGACTCTTCGGAGTGGAGGGCGGGATATAAATCCAGTATCTTCATCTACCTCACAGGGTGTCTGTTGTGGGGGAGGAAGGGAAAGGAGATTGTGAGCCACTCCAAGACTCTTCGGAGTGGAGGGCAGGATATAAATCCAATATCTTCATCTACCTCACAGGGTGACTGTTGTGGGGGAGGAAGGGAAAGGAGATTGTGAGCCACTCTGAGATTCTTCGGAGTGGAGGGCGGGATATAAATCCAATATCTTCATCTACCTCACAGGGTGTCTGTTGTGGGGGAGGAAGGGAAAGGAGATTGTGAGCCGCTCTGAGACTCTTCGGAGGGGAGGGCGGGATATAAATCCAATATCTTCATCTACCTTACAGAGTGTCTGTTGTGGGGGAGGAAGGAAAAGGAGACTGTGAGCCGCTCTGAGACTCTTCGGAGTGGAGGGCGGGATATAAATCCAGTATCTTCATCTACCTCACAGGGTGTCTGTTGTGGGGGAGGAAGGGAAAGGAGATTGAGAGCCGCTCTGAGACTCTTCGGAGTGGAGGGTGGGATATAAATCCAATATCTTCTTCTTCTTCTTCCTTCACAGTCTGGCGAGACCAGAAAATCTCATCCACACCCAGGGAGGTCAAGTCCCCCTGGTAACTGGTGTGTGTGGGGGGGGTAGCAGGGTAAGATTACTAGATCCAGGTTGGGAAACTCTTGGAGATTAGGGGATGGACATCAACGGGGTACGATGCCATAGAGTCTACCTCCAAAGCAGCCATTTTCTCCCGAAGAACCAATCTCTGTACTCTGGAGATAAGCTGTAATTCCAGGGGATCCCCAGGTCTCACCTGGAAGCTGAAATCCCCCTATGGGTGTAAACGGAAGATTGGTCACTTACCGTGAAGCTTCCTTCTCGGTGGACTGGCAGTGGGTCGGTCCGACTACTGGGTATAGGCTCCTCCTCCTCTTCACAGGGTCGGGTCTTCAAGCTGATCCGAAGGGGGGGAGTGGCCTATACCACCAAGCTCCCGCCAGGTGTATCCAAGCCGCATCCCCCTAGGAATAAACAGTTCTACGACCTCCCCATTCACAAACTGAGGCAGGAGAATGAGGAAAGTCATTTATTAAGTTCCAGAAAAAACTCCTGCATAGGAGACTGAAACCAACGTTGTCATAACAGAACAAACCATAGTACTCAGGAAAAAAAGGACGAGGCTCCAGGATCCATCTCCAAAACCCAGGAAGCCGCTCAACCTCTGACGGGTGGGCCGGACCGACCCACTGCCAGTCCACCGAGAAGGAAGCTTCACGGTAAGTGACCAATCTTCCGTTCTCCGGTGGTCTGGACAGTGGGTCGGTCCGACTACTGGGACGTAACAAAGCTGACATCCCCGGGCGGGACCGGCTTCCCTGTTTAGAGTGCATGCTGCAGCACACGCCTCCCAAAGGCCGCCTCCGCTGAAGCCCATTTGTCCACCTTATAGTGTCTGGTAAACGTGTGTACCGATCTCCATGTCGCCGCCTTACATACAGCTTCCAATGACGGAAAGGACCGATACACTGCCGATGTAGCTGCCCCCCTCAGGGAATGAGCCGTAATTCCCTCTGGAGGGTTCTGCCCCTGCGCCTTGTAAGCCAGGCCAATACACTCTCTCAGCCACCTGCTAAGGGATGAAGTAGAAACCTGTCGTCCCCTCGACTTTTTGCTGAAGGACACAAACAACGAATCTGTTTGTCTCCACTCTTTGGTACGCTCTAAATAAAAACTAAGCGCCCTCTTAACATCTAGGCAATGCAATGCCCTCTCCTTTGGTGATTTTGGATTGGGACAAAAGTTTGGTAGAACCAATTCTTGGGACCTATGAAAAAAGGAGTTGACTTTAGGAATGAAAGATGGGTCTGGTCTCAGAACCACCTTCTCATTGTGAAAGACACACAGCTCTTTATCAACTGATAATGCCCTTAACTCAGACACTCTACGCGCCGAGGTGATGCTTACTAAAAAAAGGGTCTTAAAGGTTAACTCCTTGATCCCGCAGGAAGCCAAAGGTTCAAAAGGACGCCCACACAAGGCCTGAAGGACTACATTCAACCTCCAAGAGGGAAATCTGTGTACTTGTGGCGGTTTTAGGAGAGAAACACCCCTCAGAAACCTTTTAACGTGTGGATGCGCTGACAGAGTCTTGCGACCCCGTACCCCTTGTATAGCCGAAATCGCCGCCACCTGCCTTCGCAACGTGCTGGTGGAAAGTCCCTTGTCTGCTCCTTCCTGCAAAAAACCTAGGATACCATCAACCTTTACAGACATCGGATCCCACCCCCGTTGGGCCGACCACGACGAGAAAACTTTCCAGGTGGTATTGTATACTCTATTTGTGGAACCTTTACGTGAAGCCAACATAGTATCTACCACCGTTTTGCTGTAACCTAGTCCCTCGAGCTGAAACCGCTCAACCTCCAGACTGTTAATTGTAGTAAGTCTGGTTGTGGATGAAAAATGTCGCCCTGAGCCAGAAGGTCGTCCCTCCTCGGCAAGCGCCAGGGGGGCTGGACCGACAACCTCATGAGCTCTTGGAACCATGACCTCCTTGGCCAGAAGGGAGCCACCAATACCATCTCGGCCCGTGACACCACCACCCTCTGAATTACCCTGGGTAAAAGAGGCAGGGGCGGAAAGGCATATAGAAGTCCCACCGGCCACTCTGCGCTGAGAGCGTCGGTATCTTCCGCTCTTATGTCTCTGTTTTTGGCAAAAAACCTGTCCACCTGACGGTTCTCTGCCGTGGCAAACAGGTCCACCGTCACCGGTCCATATCTGTCCACTATCAAACGGAACGTGTCTTTGTGTAACATCCACTCCGTCTGGTCCAACCAGCGTCTGCTGAGCCAGTCCGCCACTAGATTGTCCTTTCCGGGAACATGTACTGCCTTGATCGATAAGAGATTGTTCTCTGCCCATTCGAAGAGAATCTTGGCTTCGGCATGGAGAGACTTTACCTTGGTCCCTCCCTGTCGATTCACATACGCCTTGGCTGTTGAATTGTCCGTTTTCACTAAAACGTGGTGACCCCTCAGGACTGTTTGCAAACCCTGTAGTCCTAATCGAATCGCCCTGAGTTCCAAGAAGTTGATGCTCCGCTTTGATTCGTGGGGTTCCCATCGACCCTGGATCATTTGATCCTGAGAGTGAGCCCCCCAGCCCCAAAGACTGGCATCCGTGGTAAGACATACCCTCAGGGGTTCGCGCAGAGGGTGGCCTGATCCGAAAAGACTCGGGTCCAACCACCACTGCAACTGGGATTTCAAGTTTGGCGTTAATGTCACTAACCTGGGGATCTTGTTCCCTATGGCCTCCTGGAACGGGAGAAGGAAGAACTGCAAGGGGCGAGTGTGAAACCTGGCCCAGTAGAGAAGGTCCTGAAAGGAGACCATCATCCCTAGTAGCTGTGCTAAAACCATGACTGACACCCTGCTCTGCTGTAGAACTCTCCGTAAGAGGATACAGAACTTCTCCCGCCTCTCCAGGGATACAAAAACTCTGTCCAGGACTGAATCTATCTCCACTCCCAGATGCCCTAGTCTCTGGGATGGAAGCAGATTGCTCTTTTCTAGATTCACAACGAATCCATGCTTGCGCAACATGGTCACTGTTCGGTGCATGTCCTCCTGACATTGCTGGAATGACCCCCCCTTCACCAGAACGTCGTCCAGGTAAGGAAACAAAGCCACTCCCTGCAGTCTCAGCTCCGCCACCAGAGTGACCAGAACCTTCGTAAAGACCCGGGGTGATGATTTCAGCCCGAATGGCAGTGCTCGATATTGGAAATGTTTTCCCCCGTAGGAGAAACGTAGGAACCTCCTGTGTGAGTCCCGAATGGGGACATGCAGGTAAGCCTCTGACAGATCCAGCGAGGCCAGAAAATCCTGGGGCTGAATGGCTAGCAACACCGACCGAAGGGTCTCCATTTTGAAGTGCTTTGTTGGAACAAACTTGTTGAGCCATTTCAGATCCAGGATGGTCCTGAACTCCCCGTTCTTTTTTGGAACTAAAAATATGATGGAGTAAACTCCTAAACCCTGCTGGGAGATTGGGACCGGTTCCACCGCTCCTATATCCACCAGATGATGAATGGCCGCCATCATGGCATTGTGTGCCGCCAAATCTCTCTTTCGTGGAACCCAACGAAAGTGGTTGGGAGGGGGGGCAAGGAACTCTATGGCATATCCATGAGTCACTACATCCAGAACCCACTTGTCCTGAATCGACTGACTCCAAATGTCTTTGAAAGATGAGAGGCGACCCCCTATTTTCCCCGTTATGTGATGAAGGGCGTAGTCATTGGGTTCCTCCTTTTTTGGCAGAGGATTTAGAGTTTTGGTCTGACTTTCCAGAGAAATAGGGTTTGGAGTCACGCCCTTTCTGCTGCCACTTTCCCCTGAAGGGACGAAAGGGACCTGATCTGGGTTGTTTCTTAGGCCCTCGAAAGGACGAAAAGGACTTCCTCTGCTTGGTCTCCTTACCCTTGGAGGGAAGGACTTTCTTTTTATCCTTGTTTTCAATGAGGAATCTATCCAGACCCTCCCCAAACAACAAGGATCCCTTAAAGGGGACTGCTGCCACTCTGGCCTGGGCAGTAGTGTCCACTTCCCAATTGCGCAGCCAAATGTTGCGTCTGGCTGCCACTCCACAAGCCATTGCTCTGGCAGCTAGCTGCATAGTGTCTAATGAACTGTCTGCCACAAAGGCCGCAGACAGAGCAATCTTTTTAAGCTCATCCTTAAACTCCTTGGGAGCTCCACTATCTGCTGCTGCTAGGTTATTGGACCACGTGCACATTGCTCTAGCAAAAAGAGAAGATGCTGTGGCCGCTTTGATTGCCCATGATGTTGCCTCAAATTCTTTCCGCAAGGCCTGTTCAATCCTCCTATCACATGGATCCCTAGGAAGACCATCTGCATCCATGGGGAGGACCGAATTAGAGATCAAACTAGTCACAGGATCGTCCACTGTTGGTAATTTTAACTTCTTAGTGGCCTTTGGAATAAGGGAGTAGAGTTTAGGAATGATCTGCTGGTTAGACTTGGGCTTAGCCGGCTTTTCCCACTCTGCTTTAACTAGAGCGAAAAAGGTGGCTGGTAAAGGCACCCCCGTCTGGACACTGCCCAGTTTGGGCATCATCTCCCCTGATCCCGTGGGCAAGTCGGGATCTAGCTCCTCATCTTCCTTAGGTGTAGGTACAAAATTAAGGGTTCTCAAGACCTTGGGAAGTAGCTTAGAGTAATATTCAAAAGGGAAAAGTCTAGACTGCACAGTGTCCGATTTTTCCTCATCCTCATCTGAAAGTTCTCCTTCCTCCCTTTCAGACTGTAGCTCAGAGTCCTCCGACTCCTCAGCTGAACTCAGAAGAGGGGAGTCCAGACCCGGATGCATCTTGCCCTTAGACTGTCCCAAAGTGTCACTAGGGCTGAGGTCTCTGGGTCTTTTCCTCTTTTGTTGCCTCAGAAGGGACGGGGCCTGTTGAGCAAGATCCTGCCCCAGTTCCTTCAACATCTCTCTTTTGAGCCATTGCAAAAGATTAGATTTTGCGTCCTCGCCTGAGATATCAGGATTCTGAGTTTCTTGTTGCTGTGATAAAGCTCCTGTTAAAAGAGGCAAGTCAGACTCGCTTGGAGAGTTGCTTTGGGAGCTAGCCGCCATTTTGTCTGCACACCAGATCCCTATAAGGGAAATGAGAAAGACAGTCTACAATAAAAGGGCGGGAAAGTTTCCAAAATGGAGGGCATTAAAAAAGTCTTTAACTAGCCCTCTGATTGCCCTATCGGCTAAAGCATTGCACGCCAAACCACCGAGGACTGAGATCGGGCTGTGAGCAGAGTTTAGTACTGCAGAACTGCATGTGTAAAACTCTGTGCTATGGAGACCCCTACTTCAGATCAACGGGGTTTAGAGAAGAAAGGCAGGCCGGACTATGCAGTCCCTTGAGCAGGTTTCCACGAAGGGAAAACATGCAGCCTGAAGGGGAAAGTTCCTTTTCCCCCTCCCCCCCCGGCTCCAAATCGCCCGCGCAGGTTCTCCCTGCCGCGGGACGACTTACCGCTCTTCAAAGAGCCGTCGCTTTTCCTTTCCGCTCCGTTCCACACGTGTCCGAGTGGAAACGGAGCCCCACGGACCTCCGCGCTTGCCAACAGCCTCCGGAGCCTGCTGCGTCGTCGCGGGGACTACTCGTGAGTAGCCCTGCGCGTTTGTCCGCTGGCTGGGTTTGTCGGGGGAAAACCCCTACGCTCCCAGTCCCCAGCCTCCAGAAATGCAAAGTCTTCTTCCTTCGGATCTTCAGCGCTGCTATAAGCACGCTGCAGAAGAGAAACCGTCCTGCTCTAGCAGGGCCGGGAAACAAAACTGGCGGGAGCTTGGTGGTATAGGCCACTCCCCCCCTTCGGATCAGCTTGAAGACCCGACCCTGTGAAGAGGAGGAGGAGCCTATACCCAGTAGTCGGACCGACCCACTGTCCAGACCACCGAAGAATCGAGAGCCAGTTTGGTGCAGTGGTTAAGTGTGCAGACTCTTATCTGGAAGAACCGGATTTGATTCCCCACTCCTCCACTGGCAGCTGCTGGAATGGCCTTGGGTCAGCCATAGCTCTCATAGAGGTTGTCCTTGAAAGGGCAGCTGCTGGGAGAGCTCTCTCAGCCCCATCCGCCTCGCAGGGTGTCTGTTGTGCGGGAGGACGATAAAGGAGATTGGAAGCTGCTCTGAGACTCTTCGGAGTGGAGGGCGGGATATAAATTCAATATCTTCTTCATCTTCTTCTGGGAGGAGCAGTTTCTGTCAGAGCTCTCAGCCTTACCTACAGAGTGTCTGTTATGGGGAGGGGAAGGGAAAGGAGATTGTAAACTGCTCTGAGACTCGGAGATTAAGAGTGAAGGTGGGGTATAAATGCAGTCTCCTCTCCTCCTCTCGTCCTCCTTCTTCTTTCCCTGACCTTTTCCCACAGGTCCTCCTCCAGAATTCTTACAATGTATTTCCTTCCTTCCTTCCTTCCTTCCTGAAGGAGCTTCCGCTGACGGATGATCCAGTCCACCCATCGCCATTCCTCATGAGTCATAAAGAGAAATGGACTAACCACCCCAGTTCATAAATCCAAGGCAAGCGCCGACTCTTACCTCCGTCGGGGCGGCCTTTTGCAATGCAAACGCCGGAGCTGCCACACGCGGTGGTTAAAGCTGTTAGCGCTTTAACAAACGGAGGCACTCCAGCCATCCTATTTATCAGTTCGCGCTATTTAGAAATGCCTCTGCCATATGGTGTCCATTGAAAGCCAATGCTCGGCGCTGCATTTATAAAAGGGTAATTTATGACTCATAAGCGTCTCTGCTATTAGAGTCATTCTGCCACTGTGAATGGAACTGATAGTTTATTTCAGAGCGGAGATAGGGTGGGGTTTTTCCCCCCTTCCCCTTCTCCCTCCAATCCCCCCCCCTTCCTTCTCATCCCTTCATTTTGGGGATATTGTTTATGTTCCAAGCTTTCGTGCCTTTTTGGGGAGGAGGCTGGCATTTGAAAGGATGAGCGCATCTAGGAAATAAAAAGGTTATTTTTGTCAATTCTTGGCAGCGCTAATTGCTCTCCGTTTGCGAGGAGAGAGGAACTTTGACGACTAAATCGCTGAACATATGCCAAGCGTGCAAAACAAGGGCTTTTAACATATGCAGCACGGGTGATGGAGATCGTCAACTGGATTTTTGGTGAGTCAAAATGGGGGAGCCGGTTTTCTCAAAGTTTTCAGCCGACTTGAAAACGCTCTCCCTCTTAACAATGGAGGGGTGTTGCTGGAACACGATTGAGAAGCTCTGGGTTTCATAAAGACAGCCCTAACTGGCTAATTGGGCAGCTAGATTTGAGTTCAGTAGGACTTTAGAAACCACAATGATTTGGTGCATATAAGCTTACAAGAATCATGAGGACATCAGAAGAGCCCTGATGATTAGACCAATAGTCCATCTAGTCCAGCATCCTGTCTCACACAGCAGCTAACTGTCCTTTGAACAGCCAACAAAAGGGCATAGAGGCTGAGGCCTCCATGAGAACATAAGAAGAGCCCTGCTGGATGAGATCAGTGGCCCATCTAGTTCAGCACCCTGTCTCACACAGTGGCCAACCAATTCCTCTGCAGGGCATACAATGGGGCATAAAGGCCGAGGCCTTCATAAGAACATTAGAAGTGTCCGGTTGGATCAGATCAGTGGTCCATCTAGTCCAGCACTCTGTCTCACACAGTGGCCAAGCAGTTCCAAGCAGGCCAACAACAGGGCATGAGGCCAAGGCCTTCATAAGAACACCAGAAGAGCCCTGCTGGATCAGACCAGTGGTCCACCTAGTCCATCATCCTGTCTCACACAGATGGCCAACAACAGGGCACAGAGGCCAAGGCCTCCATCAGAACACCAGAAGAGCCCTGCTGCATCAGACCAAGAGGCCATCTAGTCCAGCATTATCTCCCACTAGGGTTGCCAATCCCCAGGTGGGGGCAGGAGATCCCCTGGTTTGGAGGCCCTCCCCCCGCTTCAGGGTCGTCAGAAAGCGGGGGGGGGGAGGGAAATGTCTGCAGGGAACTCTGTTATTCCCTATGGGATATTTATTCCCATAGAAAATCATGGAGAATTGATCTGTGGGTATCTGGGGCTCTGGGGGGGGGCTGTTTTTGGGGGTAGAGGCACCAAATTTTCAGTACAGCATCTAGTGCCTCTCCCCAAAATACCCCCCCAAGTTTCAAAAAGTTTGGACCAGGGGGTCCAATTCTATGAGCCCCAAAAGGAGGTGCCCCTATCCTTCATTATTTCCTATGGAAGGAAGGAATTGAAAAGGTGTGCCGTCCCTTTAAATGTGATGGCCAGAACTCCCTTTGGAGTTCAATTATGCTTATCACAGCCTTGATCTTGGCTCCACCCCTAATGCCTCCTGGCTCCACCCCCAAAGTCTCCTGGCTGCACCCCCAAAGTCCCCAGCTATTTCTTGAATTGGACTTGGCAACCCTATCTCCCACACAGTGGCCACAGTTCCTCTGGATGTCCAACAATGGGACATAGAGGGTGAGGCCTTCCCCTGATGTTGCCTCCTTGTTCTGGGATTCCACGGGGCCGACTGTAAGCTCCAGGAGGATTGGCTGCATCAGGGGTGTGTGGCCTAATAGGCAAAGGAGGTCCTGCTAGAATTCCTTACAGGGCTCTTCTCACAGGGCCTGCTGTCAGCTCCAGGAGGATTGGCTGCATCAGGGGGTGTGGCCTAATAGGCAAAGGAGGTCCTGCTAGAATTCCTTACAGGGCTCTTCTCACAGGGCCTGCTGTAAGCTCCAGGAGGATTGCCTACATCAGGGGGGTGTGGCCTAATAGGCAAAGGAGGTCCTGCTAGAATTCCTTACAGGGCTCTTCTCACAGGGCCTGCTGTAAGCTCCAGGAGGATTGGCTACATCAGGAGGGTGTGGCCTAATAGGCAAAGGAGGTCCTGCTAGAATTCCTTACAGGGCTCTTCTCACAGGGCCTACTGTAAGCTCCAGGAGGATTGGCTACATCAGGAGGGTGTAGCCTAATAGGCAAAGGAGGTCCTGCTAGAATTCCTTACAGGGCTCTTCTCACAGGGCCTGCTGTAAGCTCCAGGAGGATTGGCTACATCAGGGGTGTGTGGCCTAATAGGCAAAGGAGGTCCTGCTAGAATTCCTTACAGGGCTCTTCTCACAGGGCCTGCTGTAAGCTCCAGGAGGATTGGCTACATCAGGGGTGTGTGGCCTAATAGGCAAAGGAGGTCCTGCTAGAATTCCTTACAGGGCTCTTCTCACAGGGCCTGCTGGAAGCTCCAGGAGGATTGGCTACATCAGGAGGGTGTGGCCTAATAGGCAAAGGAGGTCCTGCTAGAATTCCTTACAGGGCTCTTCTCACAGGGCCTGCTGTAAGCTCCAGGAGGATTGCCTACATCAGGGGTGTGTGGCCTAATAGGCAAAGGAGGTCCTGCTAGAATTCCTTACAGGGCTCTTCTCACAGGGCCTGCTGTAAGCTCCAGGAGGATTGGCTACATCAGGGGTGTGTGGCCTAATAGGCAAAGGAGGTCCTGCTAGAATTCCTTACAGGGCTCTTCTCACAGGGCCTGCTGTAAGCTCCAGGAGGATTGGCTACATCAGGGGGGTGTGGCCTAATAGGCAAAGGAGGTCCTGCTAGAATTCCTTACAGGGCTCTTCTCACAGGGCCTGCTGTAAGCTCCAGGAGGATTGGCTACATCAGGGGTGTGTGGCCTAATATGCAAAGGAGGTCCTGCTAGAATTCCTTACAGGGCTCTTCTCACAGGGCCTGCTGGAAGCTCCAGGAGGATTGGCTACATCAGGAGGGTGTGGCCTAATAGGCAAAGGAGGTCCTGCTAGAATTCCTTACAGGGCTCTTCTCACAGGGCCTACTGTAAGCTCCAGGAGGATTGGCTACATCAGGGGGTGAGGCCTAATAGGCAAAGGAGGTCCTGCTAGAATTCCTTACAGGGCTCTTCTCACAGGGCCTGCTGTAAGCTCCAGGAGGACTGGCTACATCAGGGGGTGTGGCCTAATAGGCAAAGGAGGTCCTGCTAGAATTCCTTACAGGGCTCTTCTCACAGGGCCTGCTGTAAGCTCCAGGAGGATTGGCTACATCAGGGGTGTGTGGCCTAATATGCAAAGGAGGTCCTGCTAGAATTCCTTACAGGGCTCTTCTCACAGGGCCTGCTGTAAGCTCCAGGAGGATTGGCTACATCAGGAGGGTGTGGCCTAATATGCAAAGGAGGTCCTGCTAGAATTCCTTACAGGGCTCTTCTCACAGGGCCTGCTGGAAGCTCCAGGAGGATTGGCTACATCAGGAGGGTGTGGCCTAATAGGCCAAGGAGGTCCTGCTAGAATTCCTTACAGGGCTCTTCTCACAGGGCCTACTGTAAGCTCCAGGAGGATTGGCTACATCAGGGGGTGAGGCCTAATAGGCAAAGGAGGTCCTGCTAGAATTCCTTACAGGGCTCTTCTCACAGGGCCTGCTGTAAGCTCCAGGAGGACTGGCTACATCAGGGGGTGTGGCCTAATAGGCAAAGGAGGTCCTGCTAGAATTCCTTACAGGGCTCTTCTCACAGGGCCTGCTGTAAGCTCCAGGAGGATTGCCTACATCAGGTGGGTGTGGCCTAATAGGCAAAGGAGGTCCTGCTAGAATTCCTTACAGGGCTCTTCTCACAGGGCCTGCTGTAAGCTCCAGGAGGATTGGCTACATCAGGAGGGTGTGGCCTAATAGGCAAAGGAGGTCCTGCTAGAATTCCTTACAGGGCTCTTCTCACAGGGCCTACTGTAAGCTCCAGGAGGATTGGCTACATCAGGAGGGTGTAGCCTAATAGGCAAAGGAGGTCCTGCTAGAATTCCTTACAGGGCTCTTCTCACAGGGCCTGCTGTAAGCTCCAGGAGGATTGCCTACATCAGGGGTGTGTGGCCTAATAGGCAAAGGAGGTCCTGCTAGAATTCCTTACAGGGCTCTTCTCACAGGGCCTGCTGTAAGCTCCAGGAGGATTGGCTACATCAGGGGTGTGTGTCAGAACTTGTAACTTTATTATTGCTAGCTTAATGTAGAACCAGTATAATTGATGGTTGGCAAGTATGCATAGAGTGGACCTGAGCGTTGAACCAGACCGACCCCATATTGTAACCTTTCTTAACCTGAAGTGCTTGAGTAGTAGTTAACCCTGCCCCGATGGTATCCAAAGTATTTGGGGGCTGTAGACTGAATAATGTTGTATCTCTGTACTTTCTCACACTGACACCCTTTGAAGCCGAATCGTGTGGCCTTCAGAGTAAGGAGGCAACGTCTTTGCTGATAGCACTGGTGGGAAGACAGATGTGCCTGTAACGGTGTGAATTAAAGCTTTGTGGGTTGTTTGTTTTACTATATAAAACTGGGCCAGTGCTGGCTCTCGCCATCACTGTTATCTTGTATCTTGTATCTAACAGTTCTTAGTTCTCTCTAATAAAATCCTAGCTTGGAAACTAAGTATGGGATCTGCCTGGAGTTCTTAAAGTTCTGACATTATAACAGTGATCCCATTGTTTCGGAGCTTATCTGAACTGGAAACCCGGCCCGATGGCTGCAAAGGTTCCAGACAACGGAGAGCCCACCACTCCAACGGAGGACCCGCCGCTCGACCCGAAGGTGACGGGGGTGAGGCGCAAGATTAAGGTGCCCGCACCTTTCTCGGTGGACGCGTTCGCCGCACCCCGATCCTGGAGCCCGCGGAAGTCCACGGCGGCGATCGACGCGGCGGAGCAGCGGTACAGAAGTATGCTGGGCGACGGGGCAAGCGGAGACGGAGACGACGACCAGGGCGAAGGTCCAGAACCGCGAGGCGGGGACGACCCGGTCCGGAGCCTCCGCAACGACCTGTTCGACTATGTACGGGAAATTCACAACGACGTACACGCCTCCCGAGTTATGATGGCCGAGGAGATGCAGCAGAACCTAGGCGCGATCTACGACCAGCTCCGCACCTTGCAGACGGCGGTCCTGGGGATCCCCGTGGGAGGGCTGCCGCTGGGGCAACCGCCCGTGGCCCCACCGCCCCGCTGGCTCCCGCGCCGCCGGTGGTGCCCGCTCCAGCCCCACCGGCCCCACAACCAGTGGCGCCTCCGGCCCCGGGGGCCCCCGCGCCGCCGGTCCCAGCACCTCCGGCGCCGCCAGTTCCGGCGCCCCCGGCGGTCCCCGTGCCCGCACCGCCGGCGCCGCCGGCCCCAGCTGCACCAGCCCTACCGGCCCCTGCCGGCCCCGGTGCCCCAACCCGCGGCACCCCCGGCCGCAGGGGGGGGGGAGAGAGCTGAAAATTACATTCGACGGGAGCCCAGAGGACGTGGAGTACTTCACCATACAGTGCGACACGTTCTTTACCCACTGGGGTGCGGACTACCCGACCGAAGCCAGCCGAGTGTACCACATTGCATCCCGACTGAGAGGTCCAGCCCGCAAATGGTACGTCGGGCTGTTCACCGCGAGGAAGCCCGAGCTAGCAACCGTAGCGGGGTTCCTGCACGCCATGCTCCGCCAGTACGGCGACCCGCTCCGCGAGGAGAAAGCCATCGCAGCCCTCCAGCGCATCGAACAAGGCAACCGATCCATTCGCGAGTATGCCACGGAGTTCCTGGGCTACTGCGCGGCAGTGAGAGGGTGGAACGAGATTATGAAATATACTGCTTTTTGTAACGGGCTGAACCCGAACGTCCTCGACCGCTGCTACAGCCACGGGCGACCCGACACCTTGGTCGGGTGGATCCAGCTAGCCGGAGAGGTCGAGACCAACATCCAGCACGTGGGGCTTCGCCGACAGCAACTGGCGAAGAAGGGGTTGAAATCCACACCCACCAAGGCGGAGGGGCGACGGGCCCCGACAACCGTGACCCCCACCACTGCCCGAAAGTGTTACCGGTGCGGCGACCCGGACCACCTCGCCTCCAACTGCCCAGCCAAAGCGGGGTCCACCCCGCCGACAGCCAGGCCAACCGCATCGGGACCCAAGAAGAAAAAGAGTAATCGGCCGAAAGAGCCCGGACGGGGCTCCGTCGCCACCACCTTGGCGACTGACGAGGATTTTACCGCCGAACCAGAAACCGTGGAAGAATCGACCGGGGAGTCGGACGACACCGAGTCGGCGGGAAACGACAACGACCTGCTTTAATGGGTGCCGCGAAGCAGGTCCAGCAACAGCCGGCACTCCTCACGGTGAGAGCCACTGGGGGTTTATTGTTTATGGCCGTAACCCTTCTCAACCCGAACCTAAAACGGTTCATGCATGCCCGAGCACTAATCGACTCGGGGTGCAACCGGGACTTAATCACCCCCCGCCTAGTAGAGGCGCTAGGATTAGCCACGTCCCCCCTCCCGCTACCCATGCTTTTCCAGCAGATGGACGGGGGGCCCATGAGGGGAGAGCCATGCAAGCTAGAAACGCAGGCGGTCCCCGTTGGGACCGAAGAGCATTGGGGGATCGAAACTTTTGTAATGCCCCCTCTTGCTCGTTTGATGTGGTGATGGGCTCGGGTTGGCTCGCCCGCCACCAGCCAGACATAAGGTGGGAGGAGCAGATCGTCCGATTCCCGGACTGGAGGTGCGAACACCACCATTGGCGCCCCGAATGGGGGCCGCATCCGCCTCCCCGGAATGAGCGAGCCTGCCTCACCCTCGAGGAGGTCGCCTCGATCCCCAAAGAATACCGGGACTTAAAACTGGCCTTTAGTGAGAAGGAGGCGGATGAGTTACCACCTCACCGCCCCACGGACTGTGCAATCGAACTGATCCCGGGGCAGCAACTGCCAAAAGCGAAACTGTACTCCATGGGTTGGGCGGAGAAAGCGGAACTCCGCAAATTTTTGGACAAAAACCTGAAGCGGGGGTTCATACGACCGGCAACAGCCCCCCATGCCGCCCCCGTCCTCTTCAGAAAGAAAAAGGATGGGTCGCTTAGACTTTGCACAGATTTTCGCTCGATAAACGGGATTTCGATGTCTAATGCCTACCCGATCCCATTGATTAAGGACCTATTGAATACTGTGGCCACAGGAAAATATTCACAAAACTCGACCTCCGAGACGCGTACTTCCGAGTCCGCATCAGGGAGGGGGACGAGTGGAAGACCGCGTTCAATACCCCGCTAGGACAATTTGAGTACTTGGTTATGCCTTTCGGGCTACAGGGGGCCCCTGGGGTATTCATGAACTTTATCAACGAGGTTCTGCGAGAGTTCCTGTTTAAGGGGGGTGGTGGTGTACCTTGATGACATCATTATCTATTCGCCAGATCTCAAGTCACATGTACCACTAGTCAGACAAGTGTTGAACACCCTGTGCAAGCACAAGTTGTATGCCAAACTATCAAAATGTGAATTTCACAAGACTGAACTAGACTATCTAGGCTTCCGAGTATCGGGGGAAGGGTTGTCAATGGACCCAGCAAAGGTTCAAGCGGTGCTAGACTGGGAGCCCCCACGAACCCGCAAACAGCTCCAAAGTTTTCTCGGGTTCGCAAATTTTTACCGCGACTTCATAAAGGGGTTCGCCACCATCATGTTACCCCTTACGGAGCTCCTTAAAACAAAGGGGAAGGGGGCAGAGGCAAAAAAGCCGGGCGCGCGCCTAACGTGGACGCCCGAGTGTCAAAAAGCCTTTACAGAATTGAAACGCCTCTTCACCTCGGAGCCCGTGTTGGCCCACCCTGACGAGTTAAAACCTTTCGTGGTTCAATGTGATGCTTCCGACGCCGCCGTCGGAGCCATATTAATGCAAAGGGGGGACAACGGGGTTCTGCGCCCCTGCGCCTACATTTCACGAAAGTTCTCGAACGAGCAGAAAAATTGGTCAGTGTGGGACAAGGAGGCTTTTGCAGTCATGTTTGCCTTGAAAACCTGGCGCTCCTGGCTTGAAGGGGCCAGAGTCCCATTTGAAATCTGGACTGACCACAAAAATCTCGAGGCATTGACCGGGCGCCGCAAAATGACTGCAAAACAAATCCGGTGGGCTGGGTTTTTCGCCAAATTCGACTTTGTACTGAAACACATCCCAGGTACCAAGAATTTCTTGGCGGACGCCCTCTCCCGCCTGCCACAGCACGAGAGCCTCCGCGAGGAGGTGGTGGACTCCCTTATCCCCCCTTCGGCCATCGCGGGGGGGGTCACCACCCGCTCCGGGAAGAGGATCGGCCCCCCGGAGCCGGACCTCTTGTCTCAGTTAGTTGCGGAGACTGCTCGGGAAGCAGACCAACCACCGAACCTCCGTAAAAGCGAGGACGGCCTCCTGTTGCACAACGAAAAGATCTATGTGCCCCCCTCCCTCCGCAAGCAGATTTTAGAGCATTGTCATTCCAGCCGCCTGGCGGGCCATTTCGGCTATGTCAAAACCCTCAACCTCATTACCCGACAGTTTTGGTGGCCTAGGCTCAAAAGAGACGTCTCCGAATTCGTCCTCTCATGTCCCACCTACCTGTCTGATGGCTAAACGAAGAGGGGGTAAACCTTCCGGCCACCTAGTGCCCCTCCCCAACAGCCACCCGGCCTTGGTCGGTAGTGTCTATGGATTTCATTGTGGAGCTCCCGCCGTCGCAGGGCAAAACTGTTGTTTTGGTAGTGGTCGATACATTCTCCAAACAAGCCCACTTCATCCCCTGCAAGCAGCTCCCCACGGCTAAAAAACTTGCCCAACTTTTCTTTACACACATTGTACGCCTACACTCGTTCCCAGACAAGGTCATTAGCGACCGCGGGACGCAGTTCGTTGCCAACTTCTGGCGGGAGTTTTGCAAACTTGCGGGTATTGAGCAGGGCCTCAGCTCAGCCTACCACCCCCAGTCGGACGGACAGACGGAGAGGGTTAATAGCCTTCTAGAACAGTACCTCCGCTGTTTCATTAACTTCCAACAGTCCAACTGGGTGGACCTACTCCCATTCGCTGAATACGGCTACAACAACAGCCTTCACAGCTCTACTAAAACCTCTCCTTTCCAAATCATAAATGGCTATGAGGGCAAGCCTTTCCCAACGCTTCCCCTCCCTGCCACCCCCTCAGAACCCACATCGTGCCAACAATGGTGGGAAGGCCTTCGGGAGAGCTGGAAGGGAATTCAGGAGAACCTGGAGGAAGCGAAAAAGGCTTACAAAAAACAGTTTGATAAAAAACACTCTCCTGAATGGGAATTGAGAGTGGGAGACACTGTCTTTTTGTCCACAAAAAACCTCCCCCTTCCTCAGCCCTGCCGCAAACTTGCGTTGAAGTTTCTTGGGCCTTTTAGGATCAAACGAGTAATCAATAAGGTGACTGCAGAACTCGAGCTGCCCAAGTCTCTAAGCAAAATCCATCCTGTTTTTCATTGCAGCTTACTCCGAAAGACCCTGGTGCCACGTCCTTCCATCCCAGGGCTCCGCCGCCCCCTCCGACGACAGTGAGGGGTCAGAGTCACCATGAAGTCCACGAAATCCTGGACTCCAAAGTCAAACGGGGGAAACTGTATTACTTAATCAGGTGGAAGCACTTCCCCCCGAGCTGTGATGAATGGGTCGAATCTCAGAACGTAGCTGCGCCGCAATTGTTAAAAAAGTTTCACCTGCTGTACCCGCACAAGCCCAAGCCGCCACCCCCCGGGGAGGGCGCTTAGGGGGGGCAGTATGTCAGAACTTGTAACTTTATTATTGCTAGCTTAATGTAGAACCAGTATAATTGATGGTTGGCAAGTATGCATAGAGTGGACCTGAGCGTTGAACCAGACCGACCCCATATTGTAACCTTTCTTAACCTGAAGTGCTTGAGTAGTAGTTAACCCTGCCCCGATGGTATCCAAAGTATTTGGGGGCTGTAGACTGAATAATGTTGTATCTCTGTACTTTCTCACACTGACACCCTTTGAAGCCGAATCGTGTGGCCTTCAGAGTAAGGAGGCAACGTCTTTGCTGATAGCACTGGTGGGAAGACAGATGTGCCTGTAACGGTGTGAATTAAAGCTTTGTGGGTTGTTTGTTTTACTATATAAAACTGGGCCAGTGCTGGCTCTCGCCATCACTGTTATCTTGTATCTTGTATCTAACAGTTCTTAGTTCTCTCTAATAAAATCCTAGCTTGGAAACTAAGTATGGGATCTGCCTGGAGTTCTTAAAGTTCTGACATTGTGGCCTAATAGGCAAAGGAGGTCCTGCTAGAATTCCTTACAGGGCTCTTCTCACAGGGCCTGCTGTAAGCTCCAGGAGGATTGGCTACATCAGGGGTGTGTGGCCTAATATGCAAAGGAGGTCCTGCTAGAATTCCTTACAGGGCTCTTCTCACAGGGCCTGCTGTAAGCTCCAGGAGGATTGGCTACATCAGGAGGGTGTGGCCTAATATGCAAAGGAGGTCCTGCTAGAATTCCTTACAGGGCTCTTCTCACAGGGCCTGCTGGAAGCTCCAGGAGGATTGGCTACATCAGGAGGGTGTGGCCTAATATGCAAAGGAGGTCCTGCTAGAATTCCTTACAGGGCTCTTCTCACAGGGCCTGCTGTAAGCTCCAGGAGGACTGGCTACATCAGGGGGTGTGGCCTAATAGGCAAAGGAGGTCCTGCTAGAATTCCTTGCAGGGCTCTTCTCACAGGGCCTGCTGTAAGCTCCAGGAGGACTGGCTACATCAGGGGGTGTGGCCTAATAGGCAAAGGAGGTCCTGCTAGAGTTCCTTACAGGGCTCTTCTCACAGGGCCTGCTGTAAGCTCCAGGAGGACTGGCTACATCAGGGGGTGTGGCCTAATAGGCAAAGGAGGTCCTGCTGGAATTCCTTACAGGGCTCTTCTCACAGGGCCTGCTGTAAGCTCCAGGAGGATTGGCTACATCAGTGGGTGTGGCCTAATATGCGACAGAGTTCCTGCTACAAGAAAATACCTACTCGTATCTGATGAAGCTTTGACTTTTGAAAATTGACACCCACGAAATCATGTTGGTCTCTAAGCCGCCACTGGACTTAAATCGAGCTGTCCTACAGCAGACCAACATGGCTACCCTCTAAAACCGATTGGCTATGATCAGCCATGTGATGAAAATGTCTGGTGACATGTGATGATGAAAAAAATGTGATGATAATGTCTGGTGACATTATTTGTAGTCTGCCTTCTCCCAAGGGCTCAAGGCAGAGTACACGGAGTGAGTCAATGCGAGCAACAAAAATGGGATGTTTAATAATAATTCCTTGGGATTGTAGAATCCCAGAACCATCCAGAAAGAACTGGAGCATTGCAGAAATCTTAACGTGACATGTTATGCAGTACAAATAGCTTATAAGGTAGCCAGGCCCAGTTCAGGAAGTACCTGGGGACTTTGGGGCGGAGCCAGGAGACTTGGGGGGTGGAGTCAGGAGCAAGGGTGTGACAAGCATGATTGAATCCTAAAGGGAGTTCTGGCCATCAAATTTAAAGGGACCGTGCTCCTTTTAAATGCCTTCTCTCCATTGGAAATAATGGAGGATGGGGCACTTTCTTTGGGAGCTCATAGAATTGGACCCCCTGGTCCAGTCTTCTTGAAATTTGGAGGTGGCTCGAGGAGAGGCACCAAATGCTAGGCTGCAAATTTAGTTCCTCTACTTCAAAAAAACAGCCCCCCCCCCGGCCCCCAGATCCCCATGGATCTGGGCCTCAGATTCAGCAGGAGCTCACAGGAGTGCAGCTCCTGAACCTTCCTGAGGGTTCCCCCTCTTCCTCCTCACCTACCTCGTCCATTGAATAGTAGGTGCGGCTGCATAACAATGGATAAGGAGAGCGGCCACCAGGGACTTTGCCACACCCCCAGCAGCCCTCATTAACCCCTGGAGAAGCCCACGACTCCCTTTCTCCGCTTCTTATGTGATTTTGGGCAGTGAGTGGCTTGCTAGCCTTTTAACTGGGGGAGGCAGGAGAGTTCCAGGTGAGCGAGGCCTGCTTGGGCTGGCTGGATCTCTAGCCAGCCCAAGCAGGCCTCATTTGCCTGGGGCTCTCCTTCCTTGCATCAGGTTGCTTTTGGCTGGTGGGTGGGGCAGCATATGCTAATGAGTTATGCTAATGAGCTCCACCATCTATTTTTTCTACAAAATGACCCCTGTGTGGATCTATTTCCTATTATACCCTATGGGGACCAGTCTCCATAGGGTATAATGGAGTGCTCAGTGGACAACAATCCCCTTCCCCGCTTTCTGATAACCCTGAAGCAGGGGCTGGTCCTCCAAACCAGGGGATCTCCTGCCTCCAACTGGGGATTAAAACAAAAGCAAGAAGAGAAATCACATGAACAATAGGCAAGCCAACCCCCCTGAAGGTATATGTCAGGGGTGGCCAACAGTAGCTCTCCAGATATTTTTTGCCTACAACTCCCATCAGCCTCAGCCATTGGCCATGCTGGCTGGGGCTGATTGGAGTTGTAGGCAAAAAAACATCTGGAGAGCTACCGTTGGCCACCCCGGGTATATGTGATCCAAAGTCCTAGGCTGTAATGTCCATATTGTATATCACAGTCTTTAATAATCAGATGTCTCTCAGAAATGTCTCACACAGGTAGAGTTCACAGTAGAACAAATAGATCTTCAAATCCCAAACATTGTAGATTATAAGAACATAAGAGAAGCCATGTTGGATCATGCCAATGGCCCATCCAGTCCAACACTCTGTGTCACATAAGAGAAGCCATTTTGGATCAGGCCAATGGCCCATCCAGTCCAACACTCTGTGTCACATAAGAGAAGCCACGTTGGATCAGGCCAATGGCCCATCCAGTCCAACACTCTGTGTCACATAAGAGAAGCCATTTTGGATCATGCCAATGGCCCATCCAGTCCAACACTCTGTGTCACATAAGAGAAGCCATTTTGATCAGGCCAATGGCCCATCCAGTCCAACACTCTGTGTCACATAAGAACATAAGAGAAGCCACGTTGGATCAGGCCAATGGCCGATCCATTCCAACACTCTGTATCACACAGTGGCCAAAAATTTATATATATATATATATACACACACACACACACACACATATACATATATATATACACACTGTGGCTAATAGCCACTGATGGACCTCTGCTCCCTATGTTTATCCGATCCCCTCTTGAAGCTGTCTAATCTTGCAGCTGCGACCACCTCCTGTGGCAGTGAATTCCACATGTTAATCACCCTTTGGGTGAAGAAGGACTTCCTTTTATCCATTCTAACCCGACTGCTCAGCAATTTCATCGAATGCCCACGAGTTCTTGTATTGTGAGAAAGGGAGAAAAGCACTTCCTTCTCTACCTTCTCCATCCCATGCGTAATCTTGTAAACCTCGATCATGTCACCCCGCAGTCGATTGCAACAGCATAGTTAACGCGTGAGCCTGAGGTTTTTTTGCCGGCTATAGAATTGTGGAGACCTTCTGGTACCTTGGAAATTAAATAGAATTGAGCACCAGATTAATTTCTGGGTTTCTCAGTATATCTCAAGCCTGAAAAAGTGGATGTATGGAACAGGAATCACACGTTAACAATCCTGTCGCAATCTACAATTTTGGGGTTTTGAAGCAGGGCTTTTCTTGTAGAAAATGCCCAGCAGGTACTCATTTGCATATCAGGCCACACCCCCTGACACCGAGCCAGCCAGAACTGCGTTCCTGATCCAAAAAAAGCCCTGGAGACATCTGATTTATTAAAGACTTTGGGCGTTTTCGCACTGACCTTACTCCGGAGCGACGTCCCTCTTCACCGCGGAGTGTCTGCACGGATTTCGCACCAATTGCTCCGCAGAACCCGGAAGAGCTGCAAAGTCCCGTGGCTTTTGCGTCGCAAATGTAAACTGGTTTTTGGCGGTTTACATTTGCGACGCAAAAACCGCGGGACTTTGCGGCTCTTCCGGGTTCTGCGGCACAATTGGTGCGAAATCAGCACAGACGCTGCGCGGTGAAGAGGGACGTCGCTCCGGAGTAAGGTCAGTGCGAAAACGCCCTTTGATATACAATATGGACAGTCCAACTGGAGACCGGCAACCTTAGGTGCAAAAGCAACACAATAGGATCCCACTTATTGCAAGCGATACACAGCAGTTCGCCGCTCCTAAACATTTATGCAAGAAAGTTTGTAAAACCGTTCTGTACAGTGCAATCCAACCACTTGCACGGAACACCCCTCTTGAATAATTCTGCTTCTCATAGTTTGCTGGAAGCTAGGAGACCGCGAGCCTTCCTGACCTCTTTTGGCAGGCCATTACCAAAGGCGGGAGCCACAACAGAGAAGGCCCTTGTATGGGCAGCGGTTGATTTTGCCAACGGGCAGGTTGGCGGCTGCAGAAGCCCCTGCTGATGCGAGCAAAGGTGTCATGGTGGAACGTAGGGGTGGACGCAGTCCTGCAAATCAGAAGGGCTTTGCATACAGAAAGGATCATCCACATTCTAGTTATGCCATCTCGTAGCCAAGGCTACCAGAAGTTGTGAGTTTCCTGCATTGTGAAGAGGGTCGGACTAATGACCCTGGAGTTCTCCTCCAACTCTATGAGTCTGTGACTACAACTCCCATCAGTCCCAGCCATCAGCCATGCTGGCTGGGGCTGATGGGAGTTGTAGGAAAAAAAACATCTGGAGAGCTACCGTTGACCACCCCTGCATGGGATTCCTGCAGGTTGCCAAGTCCAATTCAAGAAATATCTGAGAACATTGGGGGTGGAGCCAGGAGTCTTTGGGGGAGGAGCCAGGAGCAAGGTTGAGACAATCATAATTGAACTCCAAAGGGAGTTCTGGCCATCACATTGAAAGGGACCGCACACCAGTGCAGTTTGGTGTAGTGGTAAAGTGCAGGGACTCATATCTGGGAGAACTGGGTTTGATTCCCCACTCCTCCACTCGCAGCTGCTGGAATGGTCTTGGGCTAGCCATAGCTCTCGCAGAGTTGCCCTTGAAAGGGCAGCTTCTGGGAGAGCTCTCTCAGCCCCACCCCGAAAAGCACTACACCAGTGCAGTTTGGTGTAGTGGTTAAGTGCACAGACTGTTATCTGGGAGACCTGGGTGTGATTCCCCACTCCTCCACTCGCAGCTGCTGGAATGGTCTTGGGCTAGCCATAGCTCTCGCGGAGTTGCCCTTGAAAGGGCAGCTTCTGGGAGAGCTCTCTCAGCCCCACCCCGAAAAGCACTACACCAGTGCAGTTTGGTGTAGTGGTTAAGTGCACAGACTGTTATCTGGGAGACCTGGGTGTGATTCCCCACTCCTCCACTTGCAGCTGCTGGAATGGCCTGGGGCCAGCCATAGCTATCACAGAGCTGTCCCTGAAAGGGCAGCTTCCAGGAGAGCTCTCTCAGCCCCACCTACCTCACCGGGTGTCTGTTGTGGGGGAAGAAGAGAAAGGAGATTGTGAGCTGCTCTGAGACTCTGATTCAGAGAGAAGGGTGGGGTATAAATCCAATATCTTCTTCTTAAAAGCGGGCCTCTAAGGTTCATATCCAGATCCCAGGATTTATGAACGGTCTTGTCGGTTGTGACATGGTTAAAAGCCAAGCAACCTTCAGTGTTGATTGTTAGGATTGGCGCTCGCCAGGGTGACTGATGGGAGATGAGTTTTCTGAGAGGAGAATGGAAGTGTAATGAACAAACATGTTTTCCGGTCCGTAGGGAAAACGATTTTCAAGACAATATTTGAAAAGCATCTTCGCTGGGATGTGAAGTCGTGGCAGCGGCGGGACATCGGGCTCAGTCTCTCCAGAGCTAGTATAATGGTCCTCAGGTGAGAGGCTTAACTTTTCTCTAGTCTTTTGTTGCGCTAAAGAGGTTTCTTCAGTGGCTTTTCATGCTTGGCGTTTATTCGGAAGCACTGACTTGCGGGGCTAGGATCTGAAAAGAAAGCGTTCTGAAACGAAATCCAGTTTAGAAGATGGGGTGGAATTCTAGCAGGGGTGGAATTCTAGCAGGAGCTCCTTTGCATATCAGACCACACCCTCCTGATGTAGCCAATCTTCCAAGAGCTTACAAGGCTCTTTTTTTGTAAGCTCTTGGAGGATTGGCTACATCAGGGGTGTGTGGCCTAATATGCAAAGGAGGTCCTGCTAGAATTCCTTACAGGGCTCTTCTCACAGGGCCTGCTGTAAGCTCCAGGGGGATTGGCTACATCAGGGGTGTGTCGCCTAATAGGCAAAGGAGGTCCTGCTAGAATTCCTTACAGGGCTCTTCTCACAGGGCCTGCTGTAAGCTCCAGGAGGACTGGCTACATCAGGGGTGTGTGGCCTAATAGGCAAAGGAGGTCCTGCTAGAATTCCTTACAGGGCTCTTCTCACAGGGCCTGCTGTAAGCTCCAGGAGGACTGGCTACATCAGGGGGGTGTGGCCTAATAGGCAAAGGAGGTCCTGCTAGAATTCCTTACAGGGCTCTTCTCACAGGGCCTGCTGTAAGCTCCAGGAGGATTGGTTACATCAGGGGTGTGTGGCCTAATAGGTAAAGGAGGTCCTGCTAGAATTCCTTACAGGGCTCTTCACACAGGGCCTGCTGTAAGCTCCAGGAGGATTGGCTACATCAGGGGTGTGTGGCCTAATATGCAAAGGAGCTCCTGCTAGAATTCCACCCCTGAGAGTAAGGCAGCTGGGCGAAGGGGAAAAGACAGTTTATTCTTTATTGATGTAATCCAGGGGTGTCAAACATACAGCCCAGGGGCTGAATCAGGCCCCCAGAGGACTCCTTTCAGGCCTCTGAGCAACTGCCTGTCATCTACTTCCTTCTCCTGCTTCCTTCTGCATCACAGCCTGGCAAGGAAAGGAAAGGAAAGGTCCCTGTGCAAGCACCAGTCGTTTCCGACTCTGGGGTGACGTTGCTTTCACAACGTTTTCACGGCAGACTTTTTACAGGGTGGTTTGCCATTGCCTTCCCCAATCATCTACGCTTCCCCCCCCAGCAAGCTGGGGACTCATTTGACCGACCTCGGAAGGATGGAAGGCTGAGTCAACCTCAAGCCGGCTACCTGAAAACCCAGCTTCCGCCGGGGATCGAACTCAGGTCGTGAGCAGAGTTTAGGACTGCAGCACTGCAGCTTTAACACTCTGCGCCACACTTCCTTCTGCATCACAGCCTGCCAAACCACCCTGTAAAAGTCTGCCGTGGAAAAGTTGTGATGGAACGTCACCCCAGAGTTGGAAAAGACTGGTGCTTGCACAGGGGACTGCTTTTACCTTTTTAGGTGGTCAAGTAGTAATGTATGGCTGTGAGAGTTGGACCATAAGGAAGGCCGAGTGCAAAAGAATAGATGCTTTTGAGATGTGGTGCTGGAGAAGAACCTTGATGGTGGAAGACAGGAGGGCTGGCGTGATTTGGTCCATGGGGCCACAAAGAGTCGGACTGGACTGTGCAGTGGAACAAAAGGGTCCACAGTACTTTTAGGTGCCCATTAAAATGTTTTAATTTCTTTTAAAAATTAAAGGGGGGGGGATAAATGCACTTTTAGGGTGAAAGAATGTTGTAATCATGTTCTCACATCAGAAATTAACATCTGAAAAGTTTAGATCTATGAAAATCTATTCACTTTGAGAGCCAGTTTGGTGTGGTGATTAAGTGCATGGACTCTTAGCTGGAAGAACCGGGTTTGATTCCCCACTCCTTCACTTGCACTGCTAACATGGCCTTGGGTCAGCCATAGCTCTCCTATCTGGGAGAACCGGGTTTGATTGCCCACTCCTTCACTTGCACTGCTAACATGGCCTTGGGTCAGCCATAGCTCTCCTGTCTGGGAGAACCGGGTTTGATTGCCCACTCCTCCACTTGCAGCTGCTGGAACGGCCTTGGGTCAGCCAGAGCTCTCTTATCTGGGAGAACAGGGTTTGATTGCCCACTCCTCCACTTGCAGCTGCTGGAATGGCCTTGGGTCAGCCGCAGCTCTCTTACCTGGGAGAACCGGGTTTGATTCCCCACTCCTTCACTTGCACCTGCTGGAATGGCCTTGGGTCAGCCGTAGCTCTCTTTTCTGGGAGAATCGGGTTTGATTCCCCACTCCTCCACTTGCAGCTGCTGGAATGGCCTTGGGTCAGCCATAGCTCTCTTATCTGGGAGAACCGGGTTTGATTCCCTACTCCTCCACTTGCAGCTGCTGGAATGGCCTTGGGTCAGCCGTAGCTCTCTTATCTGGAAGAACAGGGTTTGATTCCCCACTCCTCCACTTGCAGCTGCTGGAATGCCTTGGGTCAGCCGTAGCTCTCTTATCTGGGAGAACCGGGTTTGATTCCCCACTCCTCCACTTGCAGCTGCTGGAATGGCCTTGGGTCAGCCGTAGCTCTCTTATCTGGGAGAACCGGGTTTGATTCCCTACTCCTCCACTTGCAGCTGCTGGAATTGCCTTGGGTCAGCCGTAGCTCTCTTATCTGGGAGAACAGGGTTTGATTCCCCACTCCTCCACTTGCAGCTGCTGGAATTGCCTTGGGTCAGCCGTAGCTCTCTTATCTGGGAGAACCGGGTTTGATTCCCCACTCCTCCACTTGCAGCTGCTGGAATGGCCTTGGGTCAGCCGTAGCTCTCTTATCTGGGAGAACCGGGTTTGATTCCCTACTCCTCCACTTGCAGCTGCTGGAATGGCCTTGGGTCAGCCGTAGCTCTCTTATCTGGGAGAACAGGGTTTGATTCCCCACTCCTCCACTTGCAGCTGCTGGAATGGCCTTGGGTCAGCCGTAGCTCTCTTATCTGGGAGAACCGGGTTTGATTCCCCACTCCTCCACTTGCAGCTGCTGGAATGGCCTTGGGTCAGCCGTAGCTCTCTTATCTGGGAGAACCGGGTTTGATTCCCCACTCCTCCACTTGCAGCTGCTGGAATGGCCTTGGGTCAGCCATAGCTCTCCTATCTGGGAGAACCGGGTTTGATTCCCCACTCCTCCACTTGCAGCTGCTGGAATGGCCTTGGGTCAGCCATAGCTCTCCTATCTGGGAGAACCGGGTTTGATTCCCCACTCCTCCACTTGCAGCTGCTGGAATTGCCTTGGGTCAGCCATAGCTCTCCTATCTGGGAGAACAGGGTTTGATTCCCCACTCCTCCACTTGCAGCTGCTGGAATTGCCTTGGGTCAGCCGTAGCTCTCTTATCTGGGAGAACCGGGTTTGATTCCCCACTCCTCCACTTGCAGCTGCTGGAATGGCCTTGGGTCAGCCGTAGCTCTCTTATCTGGGAGAACCGGGTTTGATTCCCTACTCCTCCACTTGCAGCTGCTGGAATGGCCTTGGGTCAGCCGTAGCTCTCTTATCTGGGAGAACAGGGTTTGATTCCCCACTCCTCCACTTGCAGCTGCTGGAATGGCCTTGGGTCAGCCGTAGCTCTCTTATCTGGGAGAACCGGGTTTGATTCCCCACTCCTCCACTTGCAGCTGCTGGAATGGCCTTGGGTCAGCCGTAGCTCTCTTATCTGGGAGAACCGGGTTTGATTCCCCACTCCTCCACTTGCAGCTGCTGGAATGGCCTTGGGTCAGCCATAGCTCTCCTATCTGGGAGAACCGGGTTTGATTCCCCACTCCTCCACTTGCAGCTGCTGGAATGGCCTTGGGTCAGCCATAGCTCTCTTATCTGGGAGAACAGGGTTTGATTCCCCACTCTTCCACTTTCAGCTGCTGGAATGGCCTTGGGTCAGCCGTAGCTCTCTTATCTGGGAGATCCGGGTTTGATTCCCCACTCCTCCACTTGCAGCTGCTCTCAAAAACTGAGGAGATCGAGGGAAAAAAAATAGAAATGCTCTAGGAATGTAGCATCACCTCTATGGTAAATAGCATAGACACAGAAGTGACAGTCTGCGGTATCATCCAGCCCTAGCTCTGGCTGAGGACAACTGATGTCTCTCAGACTGGAGACCACCAGTAAGTTTTTTTCCATAGAGTGCAGGGCTCTTTTGGGGTGTGTGTGGGGGGTGTGGGGGTATGCTAGGAGAAGTGATCCCAAAAATGTGGGCCCCAGACCTCTAAGGGCATTAAAGGTTAACACCAGAACCTGATCCAGTTCTCCATTGGAAGCCAGTGCAACTCACATAGTTCAGGCTTAATGTGTGCAGTTCACAAGGTCCTGGTAAAAACTGTCACTACTGTGTTCTGGACCAGTTGTAGTTTCCGGGACACCCTCAAGGGCAGCTCCAGGCCTCAGATTCAGCAGGAGCTCACAAGATTACAGCTCCTGAATCTTTCTGAGGGTTCTTCCACTTCCTCCCCACCTACCTTGTCCATTGAATAGTAGGTGCAGCTGCATAACAATCCCTGGATGAGGAGAGCAGGTGACAAACCAGCCACCAGGGGCTTTGCCACGCCCCCAGCAGCCCTCATTAACCCTTGGAGAAGCCCACACCACCCTTTCTCCTCTTCTGATGTGATTTTGGGTGGCAGGTGGCTTGCTGGCCTTTTGACTGGGGGAGGGGGCAGACCAGGAGAGCCCCAGGCGATTGTGGCCTGCTTGGGCTAGCTGGATCTCTAGCCAGCCAAAGCAGGCCTCGCTCGCCCAGAGCTCTCCTTTCTTGCATCGGGTTGCTTTTGGCCAGGGATGGTGGCATATGTGAATGAGTTATGCTAATGATCTCCATTACCTATATTTCTACAAAACGACTCCTGGGCAGTCCTACATAGAGTGAGTTACAGTAGTTAACATGTGGAATTCACTGCCACAGGAGGTGGTGGCGGCCACAAGCATAGCCACCTTCAAGAGGGGGTTAGATAAAAATATGGAGCAGAGGTCCATCAGTGGCTATTAGCCACAGTGCGTATATGTGTGTGTGTGTGTATATATAATTTTTTTTTGGCCACTGTGTGACACAGAGTGTTGGACTGGATGGGCCACTTGCCTGATCCAACATGACTTCTCTTATGTTCTTATGTGACACAGAGTGCTGGACTGGATGGGCCACTGGCCTGATCCAACATGACTTCTCTTATGTTCTTCTGTGACACAGAGTGTTGGACTGGATGGGCCACTGGCCTGATCCAACATGACTTCTCTTATGTTCTTATGTGACACAGAGTGTTCGACTGGATGGGCCACTGGCCTGATCCAACATGGCTTCTCTCATGTGACACAGAGTGTTCGACTGGATGGGCCACTGGCCTGATCCAACATGGCTTCTCTTATGTTCTTATGTGACACAGAGTGTTGGACTGGATGGGCCATTGGCCTGATCCAACATGGCTTCTCTTATGTTCTTATGTGACACAGAGTGTTGGACTGGATGGGCCATTGGCCTGATCCAACATTGCTTCTCTTATGTTCTTATGTAGTCCAATCTGGAGGTGACCATTGAATAGATTTAGGGTTGCCAAGTCCCCAGCTTCCCGGAGTGGGGAGCTTTCACGCATGCAAAGCGCACATGCGATGCGATGTCACCCGGAAGGGACATCATCAAAATGGCGGTGCTTGCACGGGGCCGCTCTAGGCATTTCCAGGAAAACTCTATGGTTTTCCCAGATGCTCTAGTCATTTGGGAGGTAAAAACTCTATGGTACCTATTGTAGCATAGAGCTGGAAGTGACATCATCAAAACAGTGGTGCCTGTGCAGGGCCACTCTAAGCATTTGGGAGGGAAAACTCTATGGCAGGGGTGGCCAACGGTAGCTCTTCAGATGTTTTTTGCCTACAACTCTCATCAGCCTCAGCCATCAGCCATGCTGGCTAGGGCTGATGGTAGGCAAAAAAAAATCTGGAGAGCTACCGTTGGCCACCCCTGCCATAGAGTTTTCCCTCCCAAATGCCTAGAGTGGCCCTGCACAGGCGCCACTGTTTCGATGATGTCACTTCCAGGTGACATCATCGCGCCAGTGATGTAGGGGGAGGTTTCCCCCGTCAGCCCAATGTGGGCTGGTAGGTTGGGAACCTCCTAGGTGGGGGAATTCCCCACCTGGACCAGGGGCTTGGCAGCCCTACATGGGTTACTATGGCTAGAGCAGGGCAGGTGGGGAGCCAGCTGCCTGACCTGGCACTGCTGGAAAAATGCCAGTCTGGCATCATTTGTGATCTGAGCCTCCACTGATAAGGAGGAATCCAAGATCACACCCAAGGTCTTGACTATTGGTGCCGGTAACCAGGGCACACCATCAAGAGCCAGGAGCTGGCATCCCAAACCTGGACACACACCTCTACTCCTGCCTAGCCACAGAACCTCTGTCTTGGTAGGATTCGGAGCCTCAGCCAACTCTTTTTCAACCATCCCACCATATCATTGTTATGCTTCTGTAGATGCTTCCAAATTTCAAGACGAGACTGGATAAACATCTGGAGCAGAGGTCCATCAGTGGCTACTAACCACAATGTAAAGATGGAATACTATGCCTTGGGCAGTGATGCACTTTATTTTTTTAGGAGGGGTAAGAGTGGGAGGGCTTCTGGAGTTCTAGCCCAGCTTGTGGACCTCCTGATGGCACCTGGCTTTTGGCTACTGTGGGACAGAGTGTTGGACTGGATGGGCCATTGGCCTGATCCAACATGGCTTCTCTCATGTACTTATGTTTGGGGCAGTGAAGCTCTGTATTCTTGGTGCTTGTGGGGGTACAGTGGGAGGACTTCTGGACTTCTGGCCCTGTTGGTGGACCCTGTGATGGCACCTGGGTTTTGCCCACTGTGTGACGGTGAGTCTTGGACTAGATATGTCATTGGCCTGATCCAACATGGCTTATCTTATGTACTTATGTTTGGGGCAGTGATGCTCTATATTCTTGGTGCTTGGGGGGCACAGTGGGAGGGTTTCTGGAGTTCTGGCCCCACTGGTGGACCTCCTGATGGCCTCTGGGTTTTGTTCACTATGTGACACAGAGTTTTGGACTAGATGTGCCATTGGCCTGATCCAACATGGCTTCTCTTATGTTCTTCTGTGACACAGAGTGTTGGACTGGATGGGCCATTGGCCTGATCCAACAGGGCTTCTCTTATGTTCTTATGTGACACAGAGTGTTGGACTAGATGTGCCATTGGCCTGATCCAACATGGCTTCTCTTATGTTCTTATGTGTCACAGAGTGTTGGACTGGATGGGCCATTGGCCTGATCCAACAGGGCTTCTTTTATGTTCTTGTTCTCTTATTTTTAAGCTAGAATTCTGCAATTCCAACCCACCCACACTGGTAGACTTTAGTGCTTGATTTAAGTCCAATTTTCTCTCCGGTTTTGCTTTCCAGATTCTCCACCGGTGACACGGACGTAAATTTGTCAGCAGGAGTGGAAGAGGGTGGACGCGAGGCTTCCATTAACGTCAGCAGGAGTTGTGAGAGCAAAGCGCGAGCTGCCCTCCCCGCAGAGTCCTCGCGTCGCCAATTTATGCTCTGCAGAAGCCTTGCGTAACCATCTATCAGCAAGCTGTTGAGAGAAATGGCAACGGGAAAGAACGAGACGCTCCAGTGTTCCTTGGCACAGAGACGGGATCAGCCACGTGAAATAAACCAACCGTCCCTTGCCACACGCCCACGGTACCCTGCCGAAATGCGCAGGGCCAAACCGGGCCAGAACGACCATTTCCTCCAGCCTCACTCCCAGGTAACGGTGCCTTTGCCAATCGTGCCAGCAAAGTGTTTTGGTTATTTTAAAAAAAGGCATTGATACCACAGATGGGAAGTGGCTGGCGTTCAATTCCCCTTCCCTGGATTTGTCATTGTTCCGTATGTCGTTAATTAAAACGTTACGCCACCCGGGGGGGGGGTGGGTCAAATAAATGACGTGATCTCTTTCGAAGTTTTTACCTGGCCCAGGGGCGAGATAACCTCTTCTGCTATTGCAAGGCGCGGGATCGTGCCGGCATAGCCGTGGTGCCACAACGGTTTCCAGGAGAGGGGGAGTGGAGTAAAAACAGCCCATATGATTCAGCTCAACGCCAGTTAAGGACCATCTGTGCCGCAAAGAGACGAAAAGCTGGGAATTCCTACACACACACACACACACATACACACGTTTTCCTGATCCAGCCGCCCTCCCCCTCTTCACTCTTTCTCCTCCCTCTGGCAGGATCATCATGCCGTTACATCAACACATGTGTTCAGGTTGAGCCTTCTTTGGAACACAAGACCTCCCCCCCCCCACCGTTGCTTCTCTTCTGAGGCAATTTGGTTTCTGATTCAATTTTCCCCCTGCTGGTCAGGCTGGGGCGCTTATTGTCGCAGGGAAAGCTCTGACATCCAATTAAAAAGAGACGGCGACAACAGAAAAAGAAGAACCCTCTCTTCGATTTTATCAAAAAAGCAAATTCAAATCAAACCGAAGAGGTTCTGGAACGTACCAGCTGGTCTCTTTCTTTACCTGGAAACAGAGGTCCAGTCGTTTGGCGAGAAGCTGAAGAGCAGACGTAGCCAGGGCTTTTTTTGTACCAGGAACTCCTTTGCATATTAAGCCGCACCCCCCTGATGTAGCCAATCCGCCTGGAGCTTACAGTAGGCCCTGTGAGAAGAGCCCTGTAAGGAATTCTAGCAGGACCTCCTTTGCCTATTAGGCCACACCCTCCTGGTGTAGCCAATCCGCCTGGAGCTTACAGCAGGCCCTGTACGAAGAGCCCTGTAAGGAATTCTAGCAGGACCTCATTTGCCTATTAGGCCACACCCTCCTGATGTAGCCAGTCCTCCTGGAGCTTACAGCAGGCCCTGTACGAAGAGCCCTGTAAGGAATTCTAGCAGGACCTCCTTTGCCCATTAGGCCACACACCCATGATGTAGCCAGTCCTCCTGGAGCTTACAGCAGGCCCTGTACGAAGAGCCCTGTAAGGAATTCTAGCAGGACCTCTTTTGCCTATTAGGCCACACCCTCCTGATGTAGCCAATCCTCCTGGAGCTTCCAGTAGGCCCTGTGAGAAGAGCCCTGTAAGGAATTCTAGCAGGACCTCCTTTGCCTATTAGGCCACACCCCGCTGATGTAGCCAATCCTCTTGGAGCTTACAGCAGGCCCTGTGAGAAGAGCCCTGTAAGGAATTCTAGCAGGACCTCCTTTGCCTATTAGGCCACACCCCCCTGATGTAGCCAATCCTCTTGGAGCTTACAGCAGGCCCTGTGAGAAGAGCCCTGTAAGGAATTCTAGCAGGACCTCCTTTGCCTATTAGGCCACACCCTCCTGGTGTAGCCAATCCGCCTGGAGCTTACAGTAGGCCCTGTGAGAAGAGCCCTGTAAGGAATTCTAGCAGGACCTCCTTTGCCTATTAGGCCACACCCCCCTGATGTAGCCAATCCTCTTGGAGCTTACAGCAGGCCCTGTGAGAAGAGCCCTGTAAGGAATTCTAGCAGGACCTCCTTTGCCTATTAGGCCACACCCTCCTGGTGTAGCCAATCCGCCTGGAGCTTACAGTAGGCCCTGTACGAAGAGCCCTGTAAGGAATTCTAGCAGGACCTCCTCTGCCCATTAGGCCACACACCCATGATGTAGCCAGTCCTCCTGGAGCTTACAGCAGGCCCTGTGAGAAGAGCCCTGTAAGGAATTCTAGCAGGACCTCCTTTGCCTATTAGGCCACACACCCCTGATGTAGCCAATCCTCTTGGAGCTTACAGCAGGCCCTGTGAGAAGAGCCCTGTAAGGAATTCTAGCAGGACCTCCTTTGCCTATTAGGCCACACCCTCCTGGTGTAGCCAATCCGCCTGGAGCTTACAGTAGGCCCTGTACGAAGAGCCCTGTAAGGAATTCTAGCAGGACCTCCTCTGCCCATTAGGCCACACACCCCTGATGTAGCCAGTCCTCCTGGAGCTTACAGCAGGCCCTGTGAGAAGAGCCCTGTAAGGAATTCTAGCAGGACCTCCTTTGCCTATTAGGCCACACCCCCCTGATGTAGCCAATCCTCCTGGAGCTTCCAGCAGGCCCTGCGAGAAGAGCCCTGTAAGGAATTCTAGCAGGACCTCCTTTGCCTATTAGGCCACACACCCCTGATGTAGCCAATCCTCCTGGAGCTTCCAGCAGGCCCTGCGAGAAGAGCCCTGTAAGGAATTCTAGCAGGACCTCCTTTGCCTATTAGGCCACACACCCCTGATGTAGCCAATCCTCCTGGAGCTTACAGCAGGCCCTGTGAGAAGAGCCCTGTAAGGAATTCTAGCAGGACCTCCTTTGCCTATTAGGCCACACACCCCTGATGTAGCCAGTCCTCCTGGAGCTTACAGCAGGCCCTGTGAGAAGAGCCCTGTAAGGAATTCTAGCAGGACCTCCTTTGCCTGTTAGGCCACACACCCCTGATGTAGCCAGTCCTCCTGGAGCTCACAGTAGGCTCTGTACAAAGAGCCCTGGAAGCTCTTGGAGGATTGGCTATGTGGAGAAACTCCATTTTAGGCTTGTATTTAACTGGAGGCAGACTTTGGGCCTTGTCTCTTCCTTAGGGTTGCCAAGTCCAATTCAAGAAATATCTGGGGACTTTGGGGGTGGAGCCAGGAGACTTTGGGGGTGGAGCCAGGAGCAAGGGTGTGACAAGCATAATTGAACCTCAAGGGAGTTCTGGCCATCACAATTAAAGGGACCACGCATCTTTTAAATCCCTTCCCTCCATAGGAAATAATGAAGGATAGGGGCACCTTCTTTTGGGGCTTATAGAATTAGTCCCCTTGGTCCAATCTTTTTGAAACTAGGGGGGGGGGGTATTTTGGGGAGAGGTACTGGATGCAATGCTGCGGACCTGGTGCCTCAACCTCAAAAAACAGCCCCCCCCAGAGCCCCAGATACCCGCAGATCAATTCTCCATTATTTCCTATGAGAATAAGTCTCCATAGGGAATAATAGAGTTCGCTCCCCTCCCCCCGTTTTCTCTCTCTCACTCACACACACGCTTAACTGCCTCTGGTGCAAGTGGACAGCCATCTTGGTCTGAAGCAGAACAAAGCAAGAGTCTCTGGGGCCTCCACAACGAGGTCTGGAAAGTACAGGGGCTACGCTGCTCTTTTACGCGCGCACTCACTTGTCCCAAAGGAAAGCCAAACAAACAGAGGGGCTGCACTCTCACGAGGTCCGCTGTTGCTAACCCTTCCCCATGAAGTACTTCCTGCGCCAATTTAAAGACGCACACACATTTTAAATCCGGACCTGTTTGTAGGCCCTGCCCAAGATCTAAAGGTACATGGTGGCTGTGGGGGACGAGCTTCCCCCGCCGGCCAGCTGGCTGGGGGCGGGGGGAAGCCTGTAAAACCAGGGGATCCCCTGCTGGGACCTGGGGATTGGGAAGCCTACTCTTCCTCCAGATGATCAGTTCACCTGGAGAAATGGAGCCTTGGAGGGAGGATTCTGTGGCATTCTGCTCCTCCGAGGTCCCTCCCCTCCCCAAACCCCGCCCACCCCAGGATCCACCCTCCCCCAAATTCCAGGTGTTTTCCAACCCACACCTGGCAACCACCAGCTAGGACTATCAACTCCAGCCTTGGAAATTCCTGGAGATTTGCGGGGGATGCCTGGAGAGGGTGGAGTTTGGGGAGGAGAGGCTGCCCTATGATGTCGTAGAGTCCACCCTAACCCAGAGCAGACAATGCTAGTAACAGGGCCCTGAATCTAGAACTCACTTCCTGCACCTGTTTTCCTGGCACCTAAATTGTTCCGTTTTCGACTCCAGGTGGAAAGAGAAAGCCTTTGATGGCAGGTCTTTGATTAATCTATGCTGAAGAGGTTTAATGAGCCTTGATGAGTTTTCAATTGCTGCTACTGTGTTGGAAATGTTTCATTTTTTAAAAGGGGGGGAAAAAAAGCTTCCGATTGTTGATAGCGGTGTTCCCTCTAAGCTGAGTTAGCGTGAGCTAGCTCCAGGGGTGGAATTCTAGCAGGAGCTCTTTTGCATATTAGGCCTCACACCCCTGATGTAGCCAATCCTCCAAGGGCTTACAAAAAAGAGCCCTGTAAGCTCTTAGAGGATTGGCTACATCAGGGGTGTGTGGCCTAATATGCAAAGGAGCGCCTGCTAGAATTCCACCCCTGGCTAGCTCACAGATTTTTAGCCTCCGGCTCACACATTTTTGTCTTAGCTCAGGAAGGATGACCCCAGAGTATAGGGTTGCCAAGTCCAATTCAAGAAATATCTGGGGACTTTGGGGGTGGAGCCAGGAGACAATGGGGGTGGAGCCAGGAGCAAGGTTGTGACAAGCATCATTGAATTCCAAAGGGAGTTCTGGCCATCACATTTAAAGGAACTGAGCACCTTTTAAATGCCTTTGCTCAACTGGAAATAATGACGGATAGGGGCACCTTTTGGGGGGGCTTATAGAATTGGACCCCCTGGTCCAATCTTTTTTTAACTTGGAGGGTACTTTGATGAGAGGCATTGGGTGCTATGCTGAAAGACTGGTGCATCTATCTCAAAAAACAGCCCCTTCAGAGCCCCAGATACTCGCAGATCAGTTTTCCACTATACCCTATGGGAATCGGTCTCCTTAGGGAATAATAGAGTGCCCAGCAGAAAGTTTTTCCCTCCCCCCCCCACTTTCTGATGACCCTGAAGCGGAAGGAGGGCCTCCAAACCGAGGGATCCCCTGCCTCCACCTGGGGATTGGCAACCCTACCCCAGAGCACACTAATTTATGCAGCAGCTCACAACTTTCATGCCCATAGCTCACAGCTTTAAGACTAGCTTAGAGGGAACATTGATGGCACGATGCTTTTTCTTTTTGATTTTTAAAAAAATATAATTATTTCTTAGAAGCTGCCTCTTGAGACTCCGGGGCCGGGAGCGTGGCGCATAAATGTTTTAATACAGTCGGATTGTTTTTAATGTAAACCACATTTATGAATGTGTTAATACATAAAATGAAATTAATAAGGAGGATGGAACTCTGGGGTGAGGTGCTGCCCCAGACTCATAAGCCTCACATTTCTTTTATTTATGGATTTTATTTCGAACAACCATATCCTGCCTTTGGGTGCAAACGTGCTCAAGGAGACATCGGTACTATCAATACATAACAATCGTAAGAAACACAAATCCAAAATTGTTCATCTCTCTGCAACTTTAGCTTGTTTTCTAGAGGATTGGAGAGTAGCAAATGTAAAGTGATTTAAAGAGAGAGAGGGACAGAGAGAGAGAGAGAGGGGGGGGGAATCTGAAGAGATTCAGAAAATTATAACTTTCAGGGTCATCTAGTTCAACCCACTGCACAATGCAGGAAACTCACAAATACCTCCTCCTAAATTCACAGGATCCTCATTGCTGTCAGATGGCCATCTAGCCTCTGTTTCAAAGCCTCCGAGGAAGGAGAGCCCACCACCTCCCGAGGAAGCCTGTTCCACTGAGGAACTGCTCTAACGGTCAGGAAGTTCTGGTAGAGAGTCAGTCTGGTGTAGTGGTTAAGTGTGCGGACTCTTATCTGGGAGAACCGGGTTTGATTCCCCACTCCTCAACTTGCACCTGCTGGAATGGCCTTGCGTCAGCCATAGCTCTTGGAGAGGTTGTCCTTGAAAGGGCAGCTGCTGGGAGAGATCTCTCAGCCCCACCCACCTCACAGGGTGTCTGTTGTGGGGGGAGAAGATATAGGAGATTGTAAGCCGTTCTGAGTCTCTGATTCAGAGACAAGGGCGGGGTCTTCTTCTTCTTCCTCTGTTTCAGCCTAACTTTTCTTCTGGATAAATTGGTGGAAACTGTAGTTAATAAAGATAGGATTATTCAGCACACAGAAGGCTACGTCCTGGTGAGGAATAATAATAATAATAATAATAATAATAATAATAATAATAATAATAATAATAATAATAATAATAATACGTGTCAGGGCTTCCTTTCTAGAAAAAGCCCAGCAGGAACTCATTTGCATACTAAGCCACACACACCGACATCACCATTGTTTCGCACAGGGCTTTTTTGTAAAGAAAAAAAGCCCAGCAAGAACTCATTTGCATATTAAGCCACATCCCCTGACATCACCATTGTTTTGCGCAGGAGTTTTTTATAAAGAAAAAAAAACCCAGCAGGAACTTATTTGCATATTAAGCCACACACCCCGACATCACCAATATTTCGCACAGGGCTTTTTTGTAAAGAAAAAAGCCCAGCAGGAACTCATTTGCATATTAAGCCACACCCCCTGAAACCACCATTGTTTCGCACAGGGCTTTTTTTTTGTAAAGAAAAAAGCCCAGCAGGAACTTATTTGCTTATTAAGCCACACCCCGACATCACCAATGTTTCGCACAGGGCTTTTTTGTAAAGAAAAAAAAGCCCAGCAGGAACTCATTTGCATATTAGGCCAAACCCTCAGACACCAAGCCAGCTGGGACAATGTTCCTGAGTTTTCCTGCTCAAAAAAGGCTTTGGGAAATTGTTATATATGTGAATGGAATTATGTCGACTAAATGGAGTTCTCACCTGGCTCCTTGGAGACTGGAGGACAGAGCTTGGGGACCAGGGAACAATGGGCAGGAGGATCCAAATCCCTGCTGCTCTGCTCCAATCACGGGCCCCCTGCTGGTTTGAATGGTCCAATCGCATGCTAGCGTGGGAACCCTGAGTGTATATATGGTTGGCCCTGTCTGCCCAGCAGTCAGTCTTTGGGTGCAGCCGGATAGGATGCTATACAAATAAAAGAGGTATGTTCTCTACCACCTCGCCTCTTCATTGCGTGGAACCCACGATATTAGCGAAGTGTTGGTTTTTATACCCCACTTTTCTCTACCCTCAGGAATCTCAAAGGGGCTTACGATCACTTTTCCCTACGGCTCTCAGGTCCGACTCAAGAAATATCTGGGGACTTCGGGGATTGGAGCCAGGAGATTTTGGGGGCGGAGCCAGGAGCAAGGGTGTGGCAAGCACAATTGAACTCCAAAGGGAGTTCTGGCAACCACCTTTAAAGGGGCAGCACACCTTTTAAATGCTTCCCCTTCATTTGGAAATAATGAAGGATAGGGGTGCCTTCTTCTGGGGCTCATAGAACCCCCCGGTCCAGTCGTTTTGACACTTGGAGGGTTTCTTTGAGGAGAGGCACCAGATGTTATGCTGAAGATTTGGTTCCTCTACCACAATAAACAGCCTCCCCAGAGCCCAACATACCCATGGATCAATTCCCCATTATAGCTGATGGAAACCAGTCTCCATAATGGAGTGCCCAACAAACATTTTCCTCACCCCTCGTTTTCTGAGGACCCTGAAGAAGGGGGAGGACCTTCAAACCAGAAGATCCCCTGTCCCCACTGGGGACTGGCAGCCTTAATGACTTCTAGCATGCAGAAGGTCCCAAGTTCAATCCCAGGCATCTCCAGTTAAAACAATCAGGCGGGAGGCAGCGTGAAAGACGTCAGAGAGCTGCTGCTGGTCTGAGTAGACCAGGGCTTTTTTTGTAGCAGGAATTCCTTTGCATATTAGGCCACACCCCCATGATGTAGCCAATCCTCCAAGAGCTTTCAAGGCTCTTAGTACAGGGACTACTGTAAGCTCTTGGAGGATTGGCTACATCAGAGGTTTGTGGCTTAATAAGCGAAGGAGTTCCTGCTACAAAAAAGCCCTTATATTAGGCCACACGCCCCTGACGTAGCCAATCCTCTAAAAGCATATAGGGCTCTTAGTACAGGGCCTGCTGTAAGCTCCAGGAGGACTGGCTACATCAGGGGTGTGTGGCCTAATATGCAAAGGAGTTCCTGCGACAGAAAAAAAGCCCTGTATTAGGCCACACACCCCTGATGTAGCCAATCCTCCAAGAGCTTACAGGGATCTTAGTACAAGGCCTACTGTAAGTTCTTGGTGGATTGGCTACATCAGAGGGTTGTGGCCCAGGGCTTTTTTGTAGCAGGAACTCCTTTGCATATTAGGCCGCACCCCCTGATGTAGCCAATCCTCCTGGAGCTTACAGCAGGCCCTGTACGAAGAGCCCTGTAAGGAATTCTAGCAGGACCTCCTTTGCATATTAGGCCACACCCCCTGATGTAGCCAATCCTCCTGGAGCTTACAGCAGGCCCTGTACGAAGAGCCCTGTAAGGAATTCTAGCAGGACCTCCTTTGCATATTAGGCCACACCCCCTGATGTAGCCAATCCTCCAAGAGCTTACAGGGATCTTAGTACAAGGCCTACTGTAAGCTCTTGGTGGATTGGCTACATCAGGGGCTTGTGGCCCAGGGCTTTTTTGTAGCAGGAACTCCTTTGCATATTAGGCCGCACCCCCTGATGTAGCCAATCCCCCAAGAGCTTTCAGGGCTCTTAGTACAGGGCCTACTGTAAGCTCCAGGGGGATTGGCTACATCAGGGGTGTAGGAGTTCCTGCTACAAAAAAAAAAAAAGCCCTGGAGTAGACAATACTGACCTCAATGGACCAAGGGCCTGATTTAGTAGAAGGCAGCTTCATGTTCATGGGATACCTTGTTATTTCTTATATTCTTTGCTTCTAAATTCACTTCGAATGCTTCTAAAGGTAAAAGCCTTTACCTGGATGGCCCAGGCTGGCCTGATCTTACCAGATCGTGCAGCTCTTTAAAGGCTAACGAAATCGGCAGCAGGGTAGGAGCCACAGTGAGTCACTGCTCCCTTCCTCAGAATCTGAAGAAGTGCATAGAGATGACTCAAGGTTGCTATGGAGAACAAGGTTGCTATGGAGAGGAAGGCAGTGGCGAACCATTTCAGTTTGTCTCTTGCCTCAAAGCCCTGTGCGGTCACCATATGTCATAGCCTTGACTTGGATGGCCCAGGATAGATTTGTCTTGGAATCAGAGAATTGGAAGGGACCCCCAGGGGTTATCTAGCCCAACCCCCTGCACAATGCAGGAAACTCACAAACACCTCCTTCTAAAATCACAGGATCTTCATTGCTGCCAGATGGCCATCTAGCCTCTGCTTAAAAACCTCCAAGGAAGGAGAGCCCACCACCTCCCGAGGAAGCCTGTTCCACTGAGGAACCGCTCTAACGGTCAGGAAGTTCTTCCTAATGTTGAGCCGGGAACTCCTTTGATTTAATCTCAACCTGTTGGTTCTGGTCCTTACCTTCTGGATGAACAGAAAATAATTTCACACCATCCTCTATATGACAGCCCTTCAATGTCAGACATCGTACCTGCTTTAACTCACTGTTAGCCTATTGACCTGACTAACGCCATCTTGTTTGCTATTAGTAACCAAGAGCCTGTGACTGTGCATTTCAAACGGGGAGGGAAGGTTGTAAATCCCATGGGGGGAATTTCTCACTTGGCATCTATGGGCTCTCCAAGCCTTTGAAGATGGATTCAGCTTCAACCTACTCAGCCTGAGCCAACCTGCCATGGCTTGCAATGCTAGGTCCAGATTTTTTGGGACACAGTCAGGCTGACCATCCATTAGTAGATAGAGCTGGGTGTCATCTGCATATTGGTGACACCCAAGCCCATATCTCCGGGCAATCTGGGCAAGGGGGAGCATATAGATGTTAAATAGCATCGGAGAGAGGACCGCCCCTTGCGGCACCCCACAATCTAGCGAGTGCCTCTGGGACAGTTCTCCCCCAATTGCCACCCTTTGTCCCCATCCGTCAAGGAAGGAGGAAAGCCACTGTAAGGCAGACCCCCCGATCCCTGGGTCGGCGAGCCGGCAGGTCAGTAACTGCTGGTCGACTGTGTCGAACGCAGCTGACAGATCTAACATCAGCACCGCCATGCCACCTCGATCCAGATGCCGCTGGAGATCATCTACCAAAGCATCCAAAACTGTCTCTGTCCCATGACCTGGGCGGAAGCCGGACTGGTGAGGATCTAAAATGGAAGCGTCATCCAGAAAACCCTGCAGCTGTAATGCTACTACCCTCTCAATAATTTTACCCAAAAATGGTAAATTTGAGACCGGTTGGTAGTTTGCCAATTCGGCCGGATCTGCTGTAGTTTTTTTCAAGAGAGGGTGGACCATAGCCTCTTTGAGAGATGCTGGAAAACGCCCTTCTGAGAGGGATCTATTTACGATGTCCCGTATAGGACATCTAAGTTCCCTCTGGCAAGATTTAATTATCCAAGAGGGGCATGAGTCCAGATCGCAAGTTGTTGGGCGTACAGTAGAGAGAATTCCATCAACTTCCCCCAGGCTAAGTGTGTCAAAGTGATCCAGAACTGAACCAGAAGACAGGCACGGAGCCTCAAGTTCTTGCACTGTATCCAATGTGGCGAGAAGGTCATGGCGGAGCGACGTGATTTTATCTGCAAAAAATTTTGCAAAAGCCTAGCAGCCAATCTCTAATTCTCTAACGTTTGGTCTGCCTTGAGGCAGTGTTGTGAGGTTCCTGATTATCCTAAATAATTGTGCTGGGCGCGAATTTGTAGACGCAATCTTAGCCGCAAAGTAATCCTTCTTTGTGGTTTTGACTGGGGGGGAGGGGTGGGCTCCCTCTTGGGTATCCTGCCCCCCCCCCAGGGAAAGTGTATGCGCAATACATAGCCTCTCCTCTCCCGGTGTAGTGAACGCCGCGTGGTCACTGTCCGGCTATGCCTGGCAGATGGTCACTGCAATGGCCTCTCCTGCATTACTGCATCGGTGGCAACACCTTCCCGCTGGTCCCCCCTGTTTCTCACAGAGTTTGCCACGTCATGGTGCGACCGAATGTCCGGCGGTATAACCGGATGGGCAGGCTGGGCTCACCAACCTCGCCAGCCAAGAGAAGGAAAACTCTAACATCAAACCCGGGCAGATAGAGCTCGTTAATGTAACACCTACCACCTGGAGGACTCACTGCCAGCGTCCCAGCTTACTGGGCCATGGCAGATGACCCCCAGGTGAAAGGGTGGAGCCAGTACCGCGCACACTGCGCTTCACCTAAAAATTCCTCTGCGCAGGCCTGAAGGGCATATCCACATCCCACAACACACCAAGTCCTGCAGCGATGGGCAAGGGGCGAAACGGCAGGTGGAAGATGCCACTGGAAGCCGCAGTCCCGATCCTGCATGTAGGCGGTTCAGGGTATTGGTCGCCTGATGCTGACCCGGAGACGACACACCCGAGTAATGCCCAGTGCGGAATGTCATACGGATCCTGGTCTTGAGGACAAAAGGAGATTGAGGAAGAATCGCACTGCTACAGCACCAACCCCAAATCAGACTTTTCCCTGCAGCCACTGTGGCCGGATCTGCCTGTCCCGCATTGGTCTTGTCAGCCACCAGCGAGTCTGCAGCAGACGTGGACTACTGCACCCTTCTTAAATCTTCGTTCGCGAAGTCAAGCCGAGAGAGAGAGAGAGAGAGAGAGAGGCTTTGACTGCCATCTCATAGGACCTCATAAACGCTCTATAAGATGTTCTCATTGCTTCGTCACGAGTATGCCGCCACTGCCTCTCTAGCTGTCTGAGCCCTTGCTTCAGCTGTCGTAGCTCCGGGGTATACCACGGAGCCAGCTTAATACGAGGGTGCAAAAAACTTCGGGGTGCAATTTCGTTGATGGCCCTGAATAATCGGTCATGCCAAGCCTCAACCAGGTCATCAAGGGAATCGCCGGGGGGCCAGGGATCCCACAGAGCCATTTGGAACTGCTCAGGGTCCATCAGACTCTGCGGACGAGCCAAAATAGGCTCTCCGCCCATACAGGGTTGGGATGGAGCATTCACACGAGCCTTGAGGGCACCGCCACAGCGGTAATACCATCCACCAGAATCCCGGCCGCAAAGACCAAATCTAACATGTGTCCCGCCCGGTGAGTGGGAGTTGTAACAAATTGGGAGAGTCCCAGTGTCGCCATGGAAGACATTAGGCCCATCGCCTGACTGGAGGCTGCGTCATCGGCATGGACATTGAAATCACCCAGGATTACAAGCCTTGGGTGTTCCAACGCCCAGCCTGTCACAGCCTCCATCAGGGATGGTAAGGCACTGGCCGGTGCATTAGGCAGACGGTACACCAGCCAGATTGCCAACCACTCCCCCACATCCCACACCAGACCGGCACATTCTATACCATTGATCATTGGGGCCAGGAGACTCCGAAAGGAGTAATCCTCCCGTATGAATAGCGCAACCCCTCCCCCCCCGCCCGCTAGTCCGTGATTGGTGAAAGACCGAGTATCCCAGGGGAGTCATCTGGGAGAGAGCTACTGTCTCCCCATTTTGCACCCAGGTCTCGGTCACGCAAGCCAGGTTCATGTCCTGCTTAAGCAGGAACTCGCTAAGGCTCGAGGTCTGATTGAACATATGAAGCTGCCTTCTACTGAATCAGACCCTCGGTCCATCAAAGTCAGTATTGTCTTCTCAGACTGGCAGCGGCTCTCCAGGGTCTCCAGCTGAGGTTCTTCACACCTATTTGCCTGAACCCTTTTTTGGAGATGCCAGGGATTGAACCTGGCATAACACCAATGAACGTCATAACACCAATGACGGAGGCAGGCTATTCCTCTCGGCCCCACTACCTGTCGCCGTCAGGATGGGACGCAGGCTGGAAGGGGTCCGAGCGCTGTTTTGTCTCGGCCTCTTTCCCTTATAATTCTGTCTGCTCCCACCGTCATACCTTCCCCTCCCCAGGAGTACTGGAATCTCCAGGTCAGGCATCCACACCTGCGTCCGGTGTGGCCTTCGCCAACACAGAGTCAATCACCCTCACCCCCCTGCTACCAAAAAGTAAATACATTTTTATTTTAGTTTCAACGAAGTAGTACAGAAACTCAAAGCAATGATAAATGTTACAAAGTTAAAGCTCATGTAGTAAGAAATCAAGGATTTATATGCATTCAAAAAGATGAGAAAAGAATTATTCAAAAATAAATTAAGCTTCTATAATATCGTGATTTTGGAACTATATCATGCTCTGTCATATAGCTTATTAAAGGATACCATACTGTTACTGCTCTGCTTCCATATTGTTCAGTAGGTGAGTTTGAAAGATTATATGACCTCATGTAAAATAAAGTATTCCCAAATCTTTTCATGTCATTATTCTACAGTTGGTGGAGAGGCCCTTCAAGTACTCGAAGATAGTGATCCTATCACCTCTCAGCCACCTCCTCTCCAGGCTAAACATCCCCAGCTCCTTCAATCTTTCTTCATAGGACCCGTTCCAGTTTGTGTACATCCTTCTTAAAATGTGGTGCCCAAAACTGAACACGATACTGCAGTGTGGAATTCACTGCCACAGGAGGTGGTGGCAGCCGCAAGCATGGCCACCTTCAAGAGGGGTTTAGATAAAAATATGGAGCAGAGGTCCATCAGTGGCTATTAGCCACAGTGTGTGTGTGTATATATATAAAAAAATTTTGGCCACTGTGTGACACAGAGTGTTGGACTGGATGGGCCATTGGCCTGATCCAACAGGGCTTCTCTTATGTGACACAGAGTGTTGGACTGGATGGGCCATTGGCCTGATCCAGCATGGCTTCTCTTATGTTCTTATGTGGGGTCTTGTCGTATCTCAGAAGCTAAGTACATGGATGAGACCACCAAGGAAGTCCAAGGTCTCTATGCAGAGGCTGACAATGGCAAACCAACTGTAAAGGTATTTTGCTTTGAAAACTTTACGAGCTCACCTTAAGTTGGCTGCAACCACGTGGCATGTTCCACCATCACCAAACATAAAAATTGAGAGTCAGTTTGGTGTAGTGTGTGGACTATTATCTGGGAGAACCAGGTTTGATTCCCCACTCCTCCACTTGCAGCTGCTGGAATGGCCTTGGGTCAGCCATAGCTCTCTTATCTGGGAGAACCGGGTTTGATTCCCCACTCCTCCACTTGCAGCTGCTGGAATGGCCTTGGGTCAGCCATAGCTCTAGCTCTCTTAGGAGTTGTCCTTGAAAGAGCTGTAGGAGCTCTCACCTACCTCACAGGGTGTATGTTGTAGTTGGGGGTGGGGGGAGGTAAAGGAGATTGTGACCGCTCTGAGTCTCAGAGTATAGGTCGGGATATAAATCCAATATCTGCTTGCAGCTCTTCTTACAATCCTACAACGTACCGGGAATATTCTTTTGCTATTTGTTTCTGGGTGGTTGGTATAATTCCTCCCTCCCCTCCTTGCTCACATTAGCCTGAATTAAAAGCATTCTTTCCCCTTTGCCTGTTTCCTGAACGTGTACTTTCTCTAACCAAATTGATGCTACTAATGCAACGAGTATTATTATTTTATGTCACTGCTCAATTTTCTTGCTGCTGGGTAATATTTTTAGTCGCATTAATTTTCATTACAGATGCTAATTACCGAGCAGTTATAAGGTTTTAATAATTTCGTAACGGCGCACATTCTTTATTGGGGTACTTCATTAATTTTTATCAGCATATAATCAGCTAAATAACCAGATTCCTTGTACTGGAAATTTCCCGTTTCCATGAGACGTGGATGAAATAGCTGTTTGTGTGTGCACATGCTAGAGAGGTTTGGAAGCATCCCTGATCCGTAGGTTTCTTACCTTGCGAATCATCCCTCACCAGGTTATGTTCCCTTGCCCGTTTTTGGAGAGAGATGGATAAGGGCAGGGCTTTTTTTATTTGTAGCAGGAGGCTTAGGAGCTCAGCTTCTGAACCTTTCTGAGGGTTTCCCCTCTTCCTCCCCACCCAATTTGTCCATTGAATAGTAGGTGCAGCTGCTGCTACACCAAACTGGAGAGCCAGTTTGGTGTAGTGGTTAAGTGTGTGGACTCTTATCTGGGAGAACCGGGTTTGATTCCCCACTCCTCCACTTGCACCTGCTGGAATGGCCTTGGGTCAGCCATAGCTCTGGCAGAGGTTGTCCTTGAAAGGGCAGCTGCTGTGAGAGCCCTCTCCAGCCCCACCCACCTCTCAGGGTGTCTGTTGTGGGGGAGGAAGGTAAAGGAGATTGTGAGCCACTCTGAGAGTCTTCGGAGTGGAGGGCGGGATATAAATCCAGTATCTTCATCTACCTCAAAGGGTGTCTGTTGTGGGGGAGGAAGATAAAGGAGATTGTGAGCCGCTCTGAGACTCTTCGGAGTGGAGGGTGGGATATAAATCCAATATCTTCTTCTACCTCACAGGGTGTCTGTTGTGGGGGAGGAAGGGAAAGGATATTGTGAGCCTCTCTGAGACTCTTTGGAGTGGAGGGTGGGATATAAATCCAATATCTTCATCTACCTCACAGGGTGTCTGTTGTGGGGGAGGAAGGGAAAGGAGATTGTGAGCCGCTCTGAGACTCTTCGGAGTGGAGGGCGGGATATAAATCCAATATCTTCTTCTTCTTCTGCATAACAATCCCTGGATTAGGAGAGCAGGCAACCAGCCAGCCACCAGGGGCTCTGCCACGCCCCCAGCAGCCCTCATTAACCCCTGAAGCCCACACCACCCTTTCTTCACTTCTGATGTGATTTAGGGTGGCGGGTAGCTTGCTAGCTTCCTGCCTGTGGGAGGGTCGTGGCCAAGGAGAGTCCCAGGTGAGCGAGGCCTGCTTGGGCTGGCTGGATCTCTAGCTAGCCCAAGTAAGCTTCGCTCGCCGGGGGCTCTCCTTTCTTGTGTCGGGTCGCTTTCGGCTGGTGGCGGGTGGTGGCATATGCTAATGAGTTATCCTAATGAGCTCCACCACCTATTTTTCTACTGGTGTGGCCTAATATGTAAAGGAGTTCCTGCTACCAAAAAAAGCCCTGGACAGGTTTAGGTTTATTAGACTTATCTCTAGGTTGGACAGGAGACTCTGAACATTGGGCCATGGCTCAATGGTAGAGCATCTGCTTGAGAGCCAGTTTGGTGTAGTGGTTAAGTGTGTGGAGTCTTATCTGGGAATATCAGGTTTGATTCCCCACGCCTCCTCTTGAATGGCCTCAGGTCAGCCATAGCTCTTTCAGAGTTGTTCTTGAAAGGGCTGCTTCTGGGAGAGCTCTCTCAACCCCACCTACCTCACAAGGTGTTTGTTGTAGGGGAGGAAGGTAAAGGAGATTGTGATCCTCTCTGAGAATCTGAGATTCAGAGTGAAGGGTGGGATATAAATCCAATATCATCATCATCATCATCATCATCATCATCATCATCATCATCATCATCATCATCATCATCATCTTCTTCTTCTTCTTCTTCTTCTTCTTCTTCTTCTTCTTCTTCTTCTTCTTCTTCTTCTTCTTCTTCTTCTTCTTCTTCTTCTTCTTCTTCTTCTTCTTCTTCTTCTTCTTCTTCTTCTTCTTCTTCTCAGGTTCATGTGTACATGTGCAAAGGGTCTGTCTCAAAGCCCTAGGCTAAGATATTCTGATTCCCTTCGTCTTTGGCACAGCAACTCCCACAGTCATCCTGACAATTTTGGCGGCCAATTTTGAAACTCTCGGCTTTATTTTCTGCTCATTTATGCCCACCACAAAGAGAGAGCCTTAGCTTCCATTGCCGACAGCATGGAAGGGGCAGGCTGAGGTTTCTGGATATAACTCATAATGCTCTACTGAGTCTCCACATGTATTCTACAGATCTATTCACTTGAATGTGAACCTTGTTGGATTTCCCCATGCTTTTTCCATCTCAATAACTGAACCTGAGACCTTCTGGAAGAAGAAGAAGATATTGGATTTATATCCCGTCCTATACTCTGAATCTCAGAGTTTCAGAGCGGTCACAATCTCCTCAACCTTCCCCCCCCCCCCACAACAGACAACCTGTGAGGTGGGTGGAGCTGAGAGAGCTCTCCCAGAAGCTGCCCCTTCTAAGACAACTCCTACGAGAGCTATGGCTAACCCAAGGCCATTCCAGCAGATGCAAGTGGAGGAGTGGGGAATCAAACCCGGTTCTCTCAGATAAGAGTCCGCACACTTAACCACTACACCAAACTGGAGAAGTGGAGCCATGGCTGCGATCACACTGGAGATTAGGCACGGCATTATCCTGGCTCTGAAAAAGCCGGTTCTCTTTTATCCGCGCCCCGGCATTCATACAGCTCTGAGAGAGGCACCAGCACCAGCCACATATGTGCAAGAGGAGTCTTCAGACTGCTTATGTGCATGTTGGGCAGGTGCAGCGTGCACCCATCCATTCAGACAGCCGGGAAATGAGCAGAAGTCTAGTGTCCAGATCACGTGATGTGATGGTATTGCTTTACTCTGCTCTGGTAAGACCTCACCTGGAGTATTTTGTTCAGCTTTGAGCACCACATTTTAAAAAGGATATAGACAAGCTGGAACGTGTCCAGAGGAGGGCGACGAAGATGGTGAGGGGTCTGGAGACCAAGTCCTATGAGGAAAGGTTGAAGGAGCTGGTCATGTTTAGCCTGGAGAGGAGGCGGCTGGGAGGTGATAGGATCACCGTCTTCAAGTACTTGAAGGGCTGTCATATAGAGGATGGGGTGGAACTGTTTTCTGTGGTCCCAGAAGGTAGGACCAGAACCACTGGGTTGAAATTAAATCAGAAGAGTTTCCAGTTCAACATTAGGAAGAACTTCCAGACCATTAGAGCAATTCCTCAGTGGAACAGGCTTCCTCCCTGGGAGGTGGTGGGCTCTCCTTCCTTGGAGGTTTTTAAACAGAGGCTAGATGGTCATCTGACAGCAATGAGGACCCTGTGGATTAGGCAGCTCATGAGAATGAGGGCGATGAAGATGTTGAAGGGTTTGGAGACGAAGTCCTATGAGGAAAGGTTGAAGGAGCTGGGCATGTTTAGCGTGGAGAGGAGGCGACTGAGAGGTGATAGGATCACCGTCTTCAAGTGCTTGAAGGGCTGTCCTATAAAGGAGGGTGTGGGATTGTTTTCTGTGGCCCCAGACGGTGGGACCAGAAATGGGTTGAAATTAAATCAAAAGAGTTTCCGGCTCAACATTAGGTAGAACTTCCTGACCGTTAGAGCGATTCCTCAGTGGAACAGGCTTCCTCAGGAGGGGGTGGGCTCTCCTTCCTTGGAGGTTTTTCAACAGAGACTAGAGGGCCATCTGACAGCAATGAAGATCCTGTGAATTTAGGGAGAGGTATTTGTGAGTTTCCTGCATTATGCAGGAGGTTGGTCTAGAGGACCCTGGAGGTCCCTTCCAACTCTATGATTCTACATACGGTTTAGAAGTTTGCTGCCTGGAAGTTATTTAATCTGGCCTCAGCCTGTCCTGAGATGTGGTAGTTATGGGCAGGACTCGGAATACAGGTGCACTTTAAATCCAGATGGGAGGCATGGCTAGGTCGGGCCAAATCTCTCGTGAGATTGCACTCCATGTCTCTGCAACGGAGTATCTGCTTGGTAAGGAGAAGGTCCCAGGTTGAATCCCTGGCATCTCTGGTGTTCAAAGATCAGGTAGCAGAAGATGTAATGGTTAAGAAGAAGAAGAAGATATTGGATTTATATCCCGCCCTCCACTCCAAATCTCAGAGTCTCACAGCAGCTCACAATCTCCTTTATCTTCCTCCCCCACAACAGACACCCTGTGAGGTGGGTGGGGCTGAGAGGGCTCTCACAGCAGCTACGCTTTCAAGAACAACCTCTGCAAGAGCTCTGGCTGACCCAAGGCCATGCCAGCAGGTGCAAGTGGAGGAGTGGGGAATCAAACCCGGTTCTCCCAGGTAAGAGTCCGCACACTTAACCACGACACCAAACTGGCTTAATAATAATTATCATATGGCATTGTGCGTAGAATAACCAGGAGATCATAAGCTTGTCTGGCAGCTGGAAGTTGTAGTGATATGCACCACTAGGTGGCGAGTTGGACTTGTTTTTAAGGCAAGAGATGTTTCAGGGGCAGTTTGCCATTGCCTGCCTCTGCGTCACAACCCTGGTATTCCCTGGAGGTTGCCCGTCCAAATACTAGCCCGGGTTAACCCTTCTTAGCTTCCAAGATCTGATGGGATCTGACTAGTCTGGGCTATCCAGGTCAGGGTGGCAGGAAATGTGAAAGACCTTAAGTCAAGACCTCAGGGAGCTGCTGTTAGCCAGAGCACACGATACTGGCCTTAATAGCCCAGAGGACTGGCTCAGCTGAAGGAAAGCTTCATGGGGGAGGGACGGTGGCTCTGTGGTAGAGCATCTGCTTGGTAAGTAGAAGGTCCCAGGCTCAATCCCCGGCATCTCCAACTAAAAGGGTCCAGGCAAATAGGCATGAAAAACCTCAGCTCTTCAAGGGGAGGAACGGTGGCTCAGTGGTAGAGCATCTGCTTGGGAAGCAGAAGGTCCCAGGCTCAATCCCTGGCATATCCAACTAAAAGGGTCCAGGCAAACAGGCATGAAAAACCTCAGCTGTTTAAGGGGAGGGACGGTGGCTCAGTGGTAGAGCATCTGCTTGGGAAGCAGAAGGTCCCAGGTTCAATCCCCGGCATCTCCAACTAAAAAGGGTCCAGGCAAATAGGCATGAAAAACCTCAGCTGTTCAAGGGGAGGAACGGTGGCTCAGTGGTAGATGGAGTGGTTAGATGGAGACTCCCATTCAGGCTAAAGAAAGAGGATAGAACTTCTAGTGAGAGGAGATTTTCTTCCTCAGTCAGACAGGGAGATAGCTCTGAAGAGCAGAGAGATTCCTGGTCTGTTGTGGTTAGAAACTGCCTTTGAAGACCTTAAGAGTCAGTTAAGAACTCAAGATGAGTACTGGTGTTTTAAGAAAAGGGGGTTGGATACTGGAAAGAGTGTACCAGCCTTCTGGAAACCAAAAGAGTCAGTGAATCCTGACTGAGCATCTGCTTGGGAAGCAGAAGGTCCCAGGTTCAATCCCCGGCATCGCCAACTAAAAAGGGTCCAGGGAAATAGGCGTGAAAAACCTCCGCTTGAGACCCTGGAGAGCCGCTGCCAGTATGAGTAGACAATACTGACTCTGATGGACAGAGGGTCTGATTCAGTAGAAGTCAGTTTCATATGTTCAAATAAAACAGGGGTGACCGAACTTGCTTAATGTAAGTGCCACATAGAATAAACATAAGATGTTCGAAAGCAATAATAAGGAGGGAAGGGAGGAAGGAAGGAAGGAGGGAGGGAGGGAGGGAAGGAGAAAGAGGGAGGGAGGAAAGAAGGGAGGAAGGAAAATAGATGGGAGAGAGAGGAGGGAGGGAGAGGTGTAAAGAAAGCAACTTTAACCTTAACATGCATTTAACTTTAAATGCATTCTCCAAGCTACCGGCTGGCTTGGCTTGGAGAAGCAATTAAAAAAAGCCTTCTTCAAGCCAGTCAGAGTGGTGAGGGCTTCGAGAGCCACACAATATGTCTGAAAGAGCCCCAGGTGGCCGCCCCTGATATAAAAGATGCCAGGTTCTGTCGCTGGCATCTCCATCTTAAAATCACCAGGTGGAAGATAATGTGAATGGCCTCCATTTGAAAGCCTGGTGAACTGCTGCCAGTGAGAGCAGACACGATGGGCTTGAATAGACCTGGGGCTTCTTTTTTTTCTAGCAGGACCTCCTTTGCATATTAGGCCACACACCCCTGATGTAGCCAATCCTCCTGGAGCTTACAGTAGGCCCTGTGAGAAGAGCCCTGTAAGGAATTCTAGCAGGACCTCCTTTGCCTATTAGGCCACACACCCCTGATGTAGCCAATCCTCCTGGAGCTTACAGCAGGCCCTGTGAGAAGAGCCCTGTAAGGAATTCTAGCAGGACCTCCTTTGCCTATTAGGCCACACACCCCTGATGTAGCCAATCCTCCTGGAGCTTACAGCAGGCCCTGTGAGAAGAGCCCTGTAAGGAATTCTAGCAGGACCTCCTTTGCCTGTTGGGCCACACACCCCTGATGTAGCCAATCCTCCTGGAGCTTACAGCAGGCCCTGTGAGAAGAGCCCTGTAAGGAATTCTAGCAGGACCTCCTTTGCATATGAGGCCACACACCCCTGATGTAGCCAATCCTCCTGGAGCTTCCAGTAGGCCCTGTGAGAAGAGCCCTGTAAGGAATTCTAGCAGGACCTCCTTTGCCTATTAGGCCACACACCCCTGATGTAGCCAATCCTTCTATAGCTGACAGCAGGCCCTGTAAGAAGAGCCCTGTAAGTTGAGAGCCAGTTTGGTGTAGTGGTGAAGTGTGTGGACTCTTATCTGGGAGAGCCGGGTTTGATTCCCCATTACTCCACTTGCAGCTGCTGGGATGGCCTTGGGTTAGCCATAGCTCTCGTAGGAGTTGTCCTTGAAAGGGCAACTGCTGTGAGAGCTCTCTCAGCCCCACCCACCTCACAGGATGTGCGGGAAGAAGATATAGGAAATTGTAAGCTGCTCTGATTCAGAGAGAAGGGCGGGGTATAAATCTGCAGTCTTCTTCTTTTTCTTCTTCTTGGAGGATTGGCTACATCAGGGTGTGTGGCCTAATATGCAAAGGAGTTCCTGCTACAAAAAAGCCTTGCTCTTAACCCTTACCCTTTCAGTACCTCTTCAGATTTTAAAGAGTTTTATTAGTTTCAGAAAAAGTAAGGGTAGGGGATAGGGGAATAGAGAGCACAGTACATTTTGACCTTATTCGGCATAAAAATACTTTCAAAAAATACAAACTTACATCTACAATACTTTCTTTACACAAATTGTCCCATATTATTATGTCTATACTAAACATCATCAACATTTTAAAATTTTATACTATAAATCTTGTTTAAGTTATCTATTAGTTTTGACAATTCCAGTAAAGGCAATCTTGTAATATAAAATACGGGGGTGGTGGGGGTGGGAGGGGGAGGAGAAATAAGTTCACACCAGAGAATCTTAAGAGCCGTGAGTGTCTAACCAGGTATAAAATTTCATCCAATATTTTCTTGCTTCTTCTTTAGATCTCCCAGCCAACAGCTGGGATAGAAAGTCCAGCTCTGCTGTTTCCTGATTTTTTTCCACCAAGTCCATTTTCGTGGGAATTTCCTGAGATTTCCCTTTCAGTACCTCTTGCATGCAGAGTTAAAATATCCAACAAAATATAGATAAGATTAATCTCAACTACCTTAGATCCCTATTCTACATTGAAGAAGAAGAAGAAGATATTGGACTTATATCCCGCCCTCCACTCCAAAGAGTCTCAGAGTGGCTCACAATCTCCTTTACCTTCCTCCCCCACAACAGACACCCTGTGAGGTGGGTGGGGCTGAGAGGGCTCTCACAGCAGCTGCCCTTTCAAGGACAACCTCTGCCAGAGCTATGGCTGACCCAAGCCCATTCCAGCAGGTGCAAGTGGAGGAGTGGGGAATCAAACCCGGTTCTCCCAGATAAGAGTCCGCACACTTAACCACTACACCAAACTGGCTCTCCAGTTGGGCATAACAGCTCACTGTCAGTTGGGCATAACAGCTCACTGTCAACAGATCCAGTTGGGCATAACAGCTCACTATCAACAGATCCCATAGAATTAATCAGGGCTTTTTTTTTGTAGCAGGACCTCCTTTGCATATTAGGCCACACACCCTTGATGTAGCCAATCTTCCTGGAGCTGACAGTAGCCCATGTAAGAAAAGCCCTGTAAGCTCTTGGGGGTTTGGCTACGTTGGGGTGTGTGGCCTAATATGCAAAGGAGTTCTTGCTACAAATATAAAAAGCCCTGAATAGACCAAGGGTTTGGTTCTGTACAAGACAGCTTCATATGTCCACAGGAGATCAACTGAAGCCTTCAAGTCCCTAATTGCCTGTCAAAATGCCTCATCTTCTGTATAACCAGAGGACCAAGAATGTTATACAAGTCAGCATAGCAATGTTCTTTTCCTCCAAACCCTTTTTTTCCTCCTTGGGGGAAATCCACCCTCCCAGAGCCGAGCGGAGCAGGTAGTTGCTAAGACCCTGATTTCCCGCCCCCCCCCCCACCCCGCTTCTGACAGCCTTGAAGAAAAGAGAGAGAGAGAGAGAGACCGTGTGCATTTAAAATGCAAATTCATATAATTAAATTTGACCTTCCTCTCTATCAGATGTGATGGGAATTCCCTTTCCGGAGACCGTAATTCCCCCCCCCCCCTTCTTAAATGGTAGAGGAAACGGATCAAACAAAAGGGGGCACGTCAAAGTCAGGTTTAATATAATTCACAGTGATACCCTCAGCCCCTGCTTGCGAGGTTTCAGCTAGCAGCTGTCCAAGGTGTTTCCAGCAGGCCTTGAATTCAGCAGGAGCTCACAGGAACGCAGCTCCTGAACCTTTCTGACGGTTCCCCCCTCCTCCTCCCCACCTTGTCCATTGGATAGTAGGTGCAGCTGCATAACAATACCTGGATGAGCTCCACCACCTCTTTTTCTACAAAATGACCCCTGGTTTCCAGCATCTACCGGACTGGTAAGAGTTTGCCCTTTTCTGGCTTTGCCTGACAAGAGGGGGGGGGGGGGGAGAAAAGAAATCAAAGTGGCTCGTGTAGGTCTTCTTTCCACTCCATCCTTTAATAAGGGCGACTTTCCGTTCCCCCCTCCTAGGGTCCCTTATTCTCCCTGTCATGTTGAAAGGGTTTATTGTTTCCCAAATAGCTTTTTTTTTTTTTTTTTGCCTGTCCCTCTGGAGACCCAAAAGGATCTGAGGTAATATTAATTTCGCATCTCTCTTCTTCTTGTCGGGCCTCGGCTTCAAACAGAATAAATGAGACGGCGGCTGAAAGAGAGGTTATGCAAACTGTCATCCTCCATTGTGTCAGCTGCGTCCGCGATGTTCTGAACAAATGATGTGTCACTCCACTAAAGGCTCTGTCAGAAAGGCAAATCGGTTTATGGGAGTCTGAGGCGGTCTCCTGGAAGCTCTCCTGCCCAAAACCCAGTTAATCTTCCTTTTTCTTTTTTCCGTGTTTTCAAGATTCTTGGCTTTTTTTAAAAAAAAATAAATAAATTCACCCCTCCTCTTTCTTCCTCTCATCCTGAAAAACACACACACACACACAGAGAAAGAGAGAAAAATGAGGCCCAATTTCCAGCAGATGAGTCATACTTCTTCCCTCATTCAATTCATGCTGATTAGTTCAGTTGAGTTTTCCTCAGGAGAGAATTAAAAAAAAAAGCTGTCAGAGGTCTGGCTTGTTCCGAAAATGTGGGAAACAAAAGAGAGTGCATCTCTGTGTTACTCGAGTCCTTAATTTGTAATCATGGATCAGAGAACTGCCGGCTGATGAAGAGAAGACACTGTTCGGAGAGAGAACGGAGAGGGTGGGGGGGACACACTCAACTCGACTGCTGCATCCGAGGGCTCTTCTTCTAAACCCTTATCGATTTTCTCGTTTCCTCATGCAATGAATTTCAAAGAAGATAAACGAGAGGCGCTCGCTCGTTTGGTCAATGGCCTTTGACGGTTCCTCAAAAGGTCGAGAAAGAGAGAGATGGAGAGAGAGAAGGAGGGAGAGGACACATGACCATGAAGCTATCTGACACTGTATTAAACCATGGGGACAACAGGGCTTAGTGGTCCTCAGCGATGCTGCCGTCCAAGCTCTGCTCATGACCTGAGTTCGAACCCATGGAAGCTGGGTTCAGGCAGCTGGCTCAAGATTGACCAGCCTTCCATCCTTCTGAGGTTGGTAAAATGAGTACCCCAGCTTGCCGGAGGCAAAATATAGATGACTGGAGAAGGCAAGGGCAAACCACCCTGTAAAAGTCTACCAAGAAAACATTGTGATGCGACCAGGGTTCACTTTGTAGCAGGCGCTCCTTCGCATATTAGGCCACATCCCCCTAATGTAGCCAATCCACCAAGACCTTACGGGGCTGTTCTTACAGGGCCTACTGTAAGCTCTTGGAGGATTGGCTACATCAGGGAGGTGTGTCCTAACATGCCAATGAGCTCCTGCTACAGGGTGAGCCCTGGCTGTGACATCATTCCATGGGTTGATAACGACTTGGTGCTTGCACAGGGGACTACCTTTACATTTTACATCATGGCCAGTACTATCTACTCAGACTAGCAGCAGCTCTCCAGGGGCTCAGGTGGTGGTCTTTTACATCACCTCCCAGCTGGTCCTTTTAACTGGAGGCGCCAAGGATTGAACCTGGGATCTTCTGCATGTCAACCGGATGCTGTACCACTGACCCACAGCCCATCCCCAGAGAGAGAGAGGGAGAGAGAGAGAGAAAGAAAGAAAGAAAGAAAGAAAGAAAGAAAGAAAGAAAGAAAGAAAGAAAGAAAGAAAGAAAGAAAGAAAGAGAAAGAAAGAAAGAAAGAAAGAAAGAAAGGAGGGAGGAAGGAAGGAAGGAAGGAAGAAGGGAGGGAGGGAGAGAGAGAGAGAGAGAAAGAAAGAAAGAAAGAAAGAAAGAAAGAAAGAAAGAAAGAAAGAAAGAAAGAAAGAAAGAAAGAAAGAAAGAAAGAAAGAAAGAAAGAAAGAGAGAGATGGATTTCAGTTGCTTGAGAACATGTGGAGACTCATGGCAAAGAGAGAGATCTACATATTGGGAAGGCCTTAATTTGGAATCTCACCTCTACAATAACCCTACAAGTGGTCTTAGGCTCTCTCTGTTTTCCTCTCTAACGTATGGGAATAATGATCCCTACACCAACCCTATGGGAGGGAAGGTGTCATGGTATAGCCCAGTATCATCTGATCTTGGAAGCTAAGCAGGAAGGGAGATCTGCAGAGAAAGACAGTCGCAAAACACCTCTGCTTTTCACTTGCCTTGAAAGCCCCTTGATGGGGTCATCGTAAGTCTAAGTTAAGCAGGGTTGCTACTTGGATGGGAGGCAATCAAAGAAGGCACTGTGGTGGAAGACAACGGCAGACTACCTGTTTCTCACTCGCCTTGAAAGGCCCTGGCTGGAGTTGCCATAAGCTCGGGCTCTTTCCTTCCTTCCCCAGGGTACCAGGAGGAGGAGGAGCCTCAGCCAATAGAAGGAAAAGAGGTTTGGCTCAATAGCTCTGCTGTGCAATTGAGAGAGTGTGGCAAGGCAAGCTCTGCCCTCCCCCCCTTTCTTCCCCATGGGAGGAGTCTCAGCCAATGGAGAAAATAGAGGTTTTGCTCTGCAGCTCCTGTGTGATTGAGCAAGCCTTGCAAAGCAAGCCGTGATGCAGAAGGAAGCAAAAGAGAGGGAGAAGGAAGCAGATGACAGCCAGTTGCTCAGGGGCCTGATAGGAGCCTTCTGGGGGCCTGATTTGGTCCTGGGTCGCATGTTTGACATCCCTGGTCTAAATGGAGCTTTGATTCTTGAAAGCCTTTACCCTGAAGAGCGACGGATCTGGTTTTAATGATCTGGCCCTCATTGTCGGGCCGGGCCATGTCAGACTGGGCCATGTGTGTACCTATTTAAGATTAGGAAGCAGAGATATAAACTATATATATATATATATATATATATATAATATATATATATATATATATATATATATATATATATATATATATATATATATATATATATATATATATATATATATATATATATAGTTTAAGAGAATAAAGAGATCTTAAGAGAGAATTTTTGAATTGCAGATACAAAAGAGAAGAAATGTAATCCAAAAAACTTAAAAGAAAATCTACGAACAGTAAAATCTTATTACGAACATAGAACCACATGACCTAACTTATCAGGGAACATCATGACTCAATATGAGCACATCTTATAAATATCAGTAGTCTCGATGAATCAAAAGAGAAAGAAAAACACACCTTACAAGATATAAACTTTATAAAGGACATAGACAAACACAAAGATTTTTTTTTAAATGCTTTAAAAAATGCTTAAAACATTAGCGCTCTGTCTTAAAGGCGCTTTCTTTGTATTTCTCCCATGGGATCCAGGGAGCTGGAAAAAAGGAAGCTCTGGCTCTTTCCTTCCCTAGGGGATGAGGAGGGGGAGGAGCTTCAGCCAACAGAAGGAAGAGAGGCTCGGTTCAGTAGCTCTGCTGTGTGATTGAGAGAGCCTGACAAAGCAAGCTATCCCTCCTCCCCAACAGAGGGGCCTCAGCCAATGGAGAAAATAGAGGCTTTGCTCTGTAGCTCCGGTGTGATTGAGCAAGCCTTGCAAACAAGCTATTATGCAAAAGGAAGCAAGAGAGAGGGAGAAGGAAGCAGATGACAGCCAGTCACTAGGGGGCCTGATAGGAGCCCTCCAGGGGCCAGATTCGGCCCCTGGACTGTATGTTTGACACCCCTTCCCTACAGGGTCATCATAAGTCATCTGCAACTTGATGGCTCTTTCCACTCTGGGCTTTCTTTGTAGCAGGAACTCCTTTGCATATTAGGCCACACGCCCCTGATGTAGCCAATCCTCCAAGACCTCACAGGGCTTTTAGTACAGGGCCTACTGTAAGCTTCAGGAGGATTGGCTACATCAGGGGTGTGTGGCCTAATAGGCAAAGGAGGTCCTGCTAGAATTCCTTACAGGGCTCTTCGTACAGGGCCTGCTGTCAGCTCCAGGAGGATTGGCTACATCAGGGGTGTGTGGCCTAATAGGCAAAGGAGGTCCTGCTAGAATTCCTGACAGGGCTCTTCCCACAGGGCCTGCTGGAAGCTTCAGGAGGATTGGCTACATCAGGGGCGTGTGGCCTAATAGGCAAAGGAGGTCCTGCTAGAATTCCTTACAAGGCTCTTTGTACAGTGCCTACTATTAGCTCCAGGAGGATTGGCTACATCAGGGGTGTGTGGCCTAATATGCAAAGGAGGTCCTGCTAGAATTCCTTACAAGGCTCTTTGTACAGGGCCTACTATAAGCTCCAGGAGGACTGGCTACATCAGGGGTGTGTGGCCTAATAGGCAAAGGAGGTCCTGCTAGAATTCCTTACAGGGCTCTTCTCACAGGGCCTGCTGTAAGCTCCAGGAGGATTGGCTACATCAGGGGGTGTGGCCTAATATGCAAAGGAGGTCCTGCTAGAATTCCTGACAGGGCTCTTCTCACAGGGCCTGCTGTAAGCTCCAGGAGGACTGGCTACATCAGGGGCATGTGGCCTAATAGGCAAAGGAGGTCCTGCTAGAATTCCTTACAGGGCTTTTCTCACAGGGCCTACTGTAAGCTCCAGGAGGATTGGCTACATCTGGGGTGTGTGGCCTAATATGCAGAGGAGTTCCTGCTACAAAAAAAAAGCCATGTTTCCACCACCACAAGGGTAGGAAGAGCTTTCCATACAGGCAATGCACCTTTCCATCTCGCATAGGGGGAAAAGGGGAGATGAAGTGTGAAACGTCTCCATTTCTTCCAGCTTGCAACGTGTATTCATCTATGTAAACTAACTTGCCTACTGCATGGCCAAACGTCTGATGAATCTGGAAAAACGGGACGCTTCCCTGTCTCGAATGAGAAATTGATTTCGAGCTTGTGTAGCTGATGCTTTATAATAGCTTTTGCAGTTTGTGTCTCAGAACGTTGGGGTGCGTTCGTTTTATTTTCTATATATCTTTTTTTTATTGAAAATCAACAAAAAGAAAGAAAGACAGATATTTCCCCTTTTTTCCTGATGAGCAAAGAGGATGTCGAGGAGCAGATAGAATTGTTTCGGCAAACGCATCCATCCCGCTGCTTACCATTTACTCGCACTTGGTTTACAAAATAATAATTAAAAAATCCTATTCTGAAAGGTAAGGCTGTCAATCGCATATTTCTTAAAAGTCGAGCTCGTTTCTCCATGCCCCAAATGTTGGGTGTGCAATCTGATGCCAGAAGGAACGAGTGGCTGACACACAGGGGGTGTGGCCTAATATGCAAAGGAGCTCCTCCTAGAATCCCACCCCTGATATTAGGCCACACACCCCTGATGTAGCCAATCCTCCTGGAGTTTACAATAGGCCCCATACTAAGAGCCCTGTAAGCTCTTGGAGGATTGGCTATATCAGGAGTGTGTGGACTAATACGGGGGGGGGGGTATTGTAGCAGGAACTCCTTTGCATATTAGGCCACACATCCCTGATGTTGCCAATCTTCCAAGAGTTTACAGGGCTCTTACTACAGGGCCTACTGTAAGTTCCAGGAGGATTGGCTACATCGGGGTGTGTGGTCTAATATGCAAAGGTGTTCCTGCTACAAAAAAAAGCCCTGATCTTAATGCTGTTGCATTCTGAGGTCTAACAGTACTCAGCTCCTAAATTACTCTGTTGTGCTTCGTAGGGCTGCCAAGTTCCCAGGCGGGGCGGGGGTCCCACCTTGGAGGTCCCCAAGCTGCCGGCCCACAGTGGGCTGATGGGGAGGGATCCCCTCCTGATATCACTGGTGTAATTATGTCACTTCAAATTGATGTCATCGCGCCGGCGATGTCACGCAGCAGCCGCTCTAGGAACTTCTGGGAAAACCCTATGGTTTTCCTGGACACTAACAATTTGGGAGGAAAACTCTATTTCCCTCCCAAATTGCTAGAGCTGGAGGCTGCAGGAGACTTGGCAACCCTAGTGCCCTGAGACATGTTACTACCAGGAATCCAGTTTGGAAACCAGTGTAGTGTAGTGGT
>NC_083226.1:172652556-172662073 GCF_032191835.1 Heteronotia binoei
AACTGCATCAAAATTCATGAAATTTTGTAGCGGTTCTTCAGTTCACAAATGCTGTTTCATGGACAGTCTACAATTAATGATGAACTTTAGTTCATCAGCCAGTTCGTGCTCATCCCTTGGCGCAACAATAGTGCAACATCTTGTGACGTATGGATCTCGGTCTACTGTTACATGTCTCTCCAGCCCAGGAGGATTGTGGGTTCTTATGTGAATATGATGGCTACAATTATGTAGGACTGTGGCTCAGTGGTAGAGCATCTGCTTGGTAAGCAGACGGTCCCAGGTTCAATCCCTGGCATCTCCAACTAAAAAGGGTCCAGGCAAGTAGGCGTGAAGAACCTCAGCTTGAGACCCTGGAAAGCCCCTGCCAGTCTGAGTAGACAATACTGACTTTGATGGACCAAAGGTCTGACAAGGCAGCTTCTTATGTTCATAAATATGTTCATAATTGTCTGTATCCTTATACAGTCCCACTTCTCAGAGTGGTCTAGGACAAGTGTTTCAAGTTTTTGAGCCTGTGGGCACTTTTGAAATTCTTACACTGGATGGTGGGCAGAACTAAAAAATGGTTGCCACAAGAGGTGAATCAGACCACAAAATGGCTGCCACAAGAAGCAGAGCCAGCCACTAAAGCTCAAGTTATGTGAGGTGATACATAACTCTCATAGTATAACTCTCTTCAACATTTTAGTCAGAAGCTTTGTTTAACAGAGTGCTTCTTAAAATGGACATATTTTTAAAAAAACGTTTTCTTCTATACACACAGCGCACCTTCAGTCATACTGTGAAGATCCTTGTACTGTGGTGGCAGCTGCTGGTGAAGCAACTTTTTACAATCCACACAGCCACAAGCATAGACAGCTTCAAGAGGGGATTGGATCAACATATGAAGCAGAGGTCCATCAGTGGCTATTAGCCACAGCGTATTGTTGGAACTCTGTCTGGGGCAGTGATGCTCTGTATTCTTGGTGCTTGGGAGGGACAACAGTGTGAGAACTTCTAGTATCCTGGCCCCACTGATGGTCCTCCTGATGGCACCTGGGTTTTTTGGCCACTGTGTGACACAAAGTGTTTGACTGGATGGGCCATTGGCCTGATCCAACATGGCTTCTCTTATGTTCTTACAGCCTGGCCACTTTCTCAAAAATACATGCCAGGTGCCAGGTAAGGGGCAAGTTGGTTTTACAGGTGTTCAGGACTTTTTTGTAGTAGAAAGAAGAAGAAATTGGATTTATATCCCACCCTATACACTGAATCTCAGAGTCTCAGAGCGGTTACCTCCCCCCCCCAACAACAGACACCCTGTAAGGTAGGTGGGGCTGAGAGAGCTCTTATAGCAGCTGCCCTTTCAAGGACAACTTCTACAAGAGCTATGGCTGACCCAAGGCCATTCCAGCAGCTGCACACGAAAGCTTACATTCTGAATAGAACTATGTTGGTCTTAAAGGTGCAATGTGACTCTTGCTTTGTTTCATGAACCAGTTTGGTTCACAAATGTACCTCGTGGTTCAGTTCATGGTTCAGTATCAAACTGCACTTTCTTGGTTCATGCCCATCTTTAGTCTCCCATCCAGGTGCTAACCTGGGCCGACTCTGCTTGGCTTCTGAGATCTGATATGATCAGAAAAAGAAGAAGAAGACGGCAGATTTATACCCCGCCCTTCTCTCTGAATCAGTCTCAGAGCGGCTTACAATCTCCTTTATCTTCCTCCCCCACAACAGACACCCTGTGAGGTAGAAGAAGATATTGGATTTATATCCCGCCCTCCACTCCGAAGAGTCTCAGAGCGGCTCACAATCTCCTTTCCCTTCCTCCCCCACAACAGACACCCTGTGAGGTAGAAGAAGATATTGGATTTATATCCCGCCCTCCACTCCAAAGAGTCTCAGAGAGGCTCACAATCTCCTTTACCTGCCTCCCCCACAACAGACACCCTGTGAGGTAGATGAAGATATTGGATTTATATCCCACCCTCCACTCCGAAGAGTCTCAGAGCGGCTCACAATCTCCTTTCCCTTCCTCCCCCACAACAGACACCCTGTGAGGTGGGTGGGGCTGGAGAGGGCTCTCACAGCAGCTGCCCTTTCAAGGACAACCTCTGCCAGAGCTATGGCTGACCCAAGGCCATGCCAGCAGCTGCAAGTGGAGGAGGGGGGAATCAAACCCAGTTCTCCCAGATAAGAGTCTATGCACTTAACCACTACACCAAACTGACTCTCTCTCTCACCAAACTGGAACTCCTTTGCATATTAGGCCACACCTGAAGTAGCCAATCCTCCAAGAGCTTACAGGGCTCTTCTTACAGGGCCTACTGCAAGCTGCTGGAGGACTGGCTACATCAGGGGTGTGTGGCCTAAAATGCAAAGGAGCTCCTGCTACAAAAAAGCAAAACAAAAACCTTCTGGTTTTAGATTTAGAAATTGGCCATACAGCAACAGACACACACTTACCGCTAGTTGATATTTCAAAGCAATTGTTCAGGAAGGACCTGAAACTGAAATTGTCGTCACACGTGTCTTTTCTTTGGGTTTGTGGGCCTCCAATACTGCGGCCAAGCAAGCCTGCCACATGTATGGACCACAGTGCTTTCAAGCTTTATCACCATTTCCTTATTGTGCGTTCCTTGTGAGATTGTTGGCCAGGTGGTTAAAATAGAGGAGGGGGAAGGGGGGAGGGAAAGCATTTCCACCAAACCGAGCCATTACTTCCATCCAGATGTCCCTCGGTCTCTCCCTCCCACCCGCTTTCTCTCCCTGTCCTCCCCTGCTGGGAGAGAGAAATACATTTTTTTTCCCGCGCTATCATTGCGAAGAATAAATACTTGAGCCATCAATAACGGGGTGCACTTTGGCCTCGCGGAATGAAAACCTTCTTTGTGAGCGGAGAAACAAAATGATAACACAGTTAAGGAGAATGGGAAGGCACTTGAATCTATTTATTACAGCCCGTGCTCTCCATTATGATGGGCCGTTTCCAGTAGATCAAAGACGCCCCCCTCCTCCCGTGCTTAAGTGTTGTTGTTGTGTTCCTCCCCCCCCCCCATCCCTATTGTGAAAGATGCAAACATCTTTTCAGTGGCAGCGTCCTCCACGCGGGCGCCTATCAAGAAACGCGCCAGAGCCACAGCCGCCTCTGAAAGCTGGCTTCCACCCAACATTGTTATATTCCCTCCGTATCGTGATGGAACGAACCAGCAAAGGGAATGGAGAAAGCAAAGGAGGGATTGGAACCATTAAGGGGAGGGGGGGGGGAGAAGAAATTGCTCAGATCTCATTATTAATAGATGCTGCCGAAGACAGTTTCTGTCTACAGAGGGATTGGCCATTATATTTCATCTCATGAAATCTACGGAGAGGGTTTGGCCGCTAACTGGTTCTTTTCATCATCCAGATTTCTGGGAGGGAGCTGCCGGTTTGGCAGGTGCACGTAGCCCTCTGGAGATGGAGAGGCCTCCCACGACGGAATCTTTCGGGCAATGCTCTGATGTGTGTGAAACTCCCCCCTAGCTTCTTAGGGCAGGGTGATCCCTCCCAGACCCACCTGTCATGGTTAAAACATTGGTTCCAAAACCATAAAGGGATAACATTGCAAAAGAAACCATAGCCACCATTTAGGCTTGCCAATCCCCAGGTCCCAGCGGGAGTTCTTCTGCTTTCCCAGGCTCCTTCCCACCCCCAGTCAGCTGGCTGGTGGGGGGGAAGCCCCTCCCCCAGAGGACCATGTGCCTTTGCACCTCCAAAGGCTTCCTCTTGGGATGGTGTGTCTGTGTTGCTGTGAAGAAGTTGGCAGCAACTCATGAGTAGAGAGGCCAATCCCCTGCTTTAGGATCACCAGAAATGGGGTGGGGGGGGGGAGAGGGAAACGTCTGCTGAGCACTTCATTATTCCCTATGTGGAGATCGATTCTCATAGGGTATAATGGGGAATTGATCTGAAGGTTTCGGGGGAGCTGCTTTTTGAGTTAGAGGCACCAAATTTTCAGTATAGTATCTAGTGCCTCTCCCCAAAGTACCCCCCAAGTTTCAAAATGATTGGACCAGGGGGTCCAATTCTATGAGCCCCAAAAGAAGGTGCCCCTATCCTGCATTATTTCCTATAGAAGGAATACATTTAAAATGGTGTATCCCTTTAAATGTGATGGCCAGAACTCTCTTGGAGTTCAATTATGCTTGTCACACCCTTGTTCCTGGCTCCACCCCCAAAGTCCCCAGATATTTCTTGAATTGGACTTGGCAATCCTACCACCATTAGCAATTGATAGTGCTCTAATACCAGCTCATGGAATCATAGAGTTGGAAGGAACTGCCAGGGTCATCTAGTCCAAACACCTGACATGCAGGAACTTCACAATTACCTCCCACCACACCCCCAGTGACCTCTGTTCCATTCCCAGAAGATGCCCAAAAACCTCCAGGATACCTGGCCAAACCAGCCTATAAAAAAACCCCAAAGTGGCGATTAGCATTTTCCTGGGCGTGTAAGTGTTGCGGGAAAATTCCAAGTTGGCCCCTTTATGAACCAACCCCTAAAGAACATAAAAACATAAGAGAAACCATGTTGGATCAGGCCAACGGCCCATCCAGTCCAACACTCTGTGTCACACAGTGGCCAATAATTTATATATATATATATATATATATATATATATATCGGCTTGACTTCGCGAACGAAGATTTAAGAAAGGTGCAGTAGTCCACGTCTGCTGCAGGCTCGCTGGTGGCTGACAAGACCAATGCGGGACAGGCAGGTACGGCCACAGTCGGCCAAATGCACGGTTTGCCTTTGCCAGTCTATTGTCAATCTCCTTGTCGATCTTGGAGTCTGAGGAGATGATGCACCCCAGGTAGATGAACTGCTGGACTGTCTTCAAAACTGATTCACCCACAGTGATGCAAGGAGGGTGATAATCTTCCTGGTGTGCAGGCTGGTGGAGAACTTCTGTCTTCTTCAGACTAACTTCTAGGCCGAATAGCTTGGCAGCCTCTGCAAAGCAGGACGTCGTATGCTGCAGAGCTGATACCGAGTGGGGTACGAGTGCAGCATCATCAGCAAACAGTAGCTCTCGGATAAGTTTTTCCATTGTCTTGGAGTGGGCCTTTAGTCGCCTCAGGTTGAACAGGCTGCCATTGGTGCGATAGCGGATGTAGGCACCATCGTCATCATCTAAATCTACTGCGGCTCTTTGAAGCATCATGCTAAAGAAGATCGTAAAGAGAGTTGGCGCGAGAACACAGCCTTGCTTTACACCTGTGCCTATTGGGAAGGGCTCCGAGAGATCGTTGCAGTGTCTAACTTAGCGTCGCTGGTCTTCATGTAGTTGGATGACCATACTGAGGAACCTTGGGGGACATCCTAAACGTTCCAAGATTTGCCACAGGCCGTTCCTGCTAACGGTATCAAAAGCTTTGGTAAGGTCGACAAAAGTCACATATAGACCCTTGTTCTGTTCCCTGCATTTCTCTTGGAGCTGCCTGAGAACAAATACCATGTCGGTGGTGCTCCTGTTAGCTCTAAAGCCACACTGCCTCTCTGGGAGGAGTTCTTCTGCAATGGTGGGCACCAGTCTGTTCAGGAGTATTCTAGCAAGGATTTTGCCTGCGATGGAGAGCAGGGTTATCCCCCGGTAGTTGGAGCAATCTGACTTTTCCCCTTTGTTCTTATGTAGAGTAATGATGATTGCATCGCGAAAGTCCTGTGGTAGTTTGCCTTGTTCCCAGCAGGTGACAAGTACTTTGTGAAGTGTGCTATGTAGTACTATGCCCCCATGATTCCAGATCTCTGGTGGGATTCCATCAACTCCCGCTGCCTTGCCACTTTTCAGTTGCTTGATGGCTTTAACAGTCTCTTCTAGGGTGGGGATCTCATCCAACTCTGTTTTCACTGGTTGAAGTGGGGTGAGGTGGATTGCTGAATCTTGAACTATGTGATTGGCACTGAAGAGAACCTGAAAATACTCCGACCACCGGTTCTGTATGGATGCCTTGTCTGTGAGGAGCACTTGGCCGTCTGCACTACGCAAGGGACTCTGAGCCTGATATGATGGACCATATACTGCCTTCAGGGCTTTGTAGAACCCACTTAAATCACCAGTGTCTGCACACAGCTGGGTTCTCTCTGCAAGCTTGGTCCATCACTCGTTCTGAATGTCTTGAAGCTTGCGCTGGAGGTTGCTACATACAGCGCAAAAGGTTGCTTTTTTCCCGGGGCAGGAGGGCTGAGCAAGATGTGCTTGGTAGGCAGATCTCTTTTTCGCCAGTAATTCTTGGATCTCTTGATTGTTCTCGTCAAACCAGTCCTTGTTCTTCCTTGTGGAGAACCCGAGGACTTTTTTAGAGGTCAACAGGATGGTAGTTTTTAGGTGTTCCCAGAGTGCTTCTGGAGAAGGATCTGTGAGGCAACTGGGGCCCTCAATTCTTGTCTGGAGTTTTGCCTGGAAGGCAGCTCTAACTTCGGCTGACTGAAGGCTGCCGACCTGAAACTTCTTCTGGGGGATACCGCCTCTCCTGGGTGTAGATTTAAAGTGAAGACGGAGATTGCAGCGCACAAGACGATGATCCGTATGACATTCTGCACTGGGCATTACTTGGGTGTGTAAGACATCTTGAAGGTCTCTCTGGCGCACCAGAATGTAGTCAATAAGGTGCCAATGCTTGGACCGTGGTTGCATCCAGGTTGTCTTCAGACTGTTCTTCTGCTGGAAGATAGTGTTGGTGATGGTGAGCTGATGCTCCGTGCAGAATTCTAGCAGGAGGCGCCCGTTATCATTGCAGCTGCCAATGCCGTGTTTGCCAAGTACTCCTTTCCAGGCTTCCGAGTCTTTACCTACTCTGGCATTGAAGTCGCCAAGGATGATCACCTTGTCCTCCATAGGGGTCTTCCGTACGAGGTTGCGTAGATCAGCATAGAACTTATTCATTTCTGCAGAATCTGCTTGAAGGGTTGGGGCATACACACTGAAGAGTGTTGCATGCTGCGATCTGAGTGACCTGTTGGCAGGTTTTCGAGTTTAGAGGCAATGGAATTCCTGACCATGAAGCCAACGCCAGAAAGGTGGCTCTCAGCCTTTGACTTACCCGACCAGTAAAGGGTATAGCCAGCACCGTGTTCTTGAAGACTACCTTCCTCAGGGAAATGGACCTCACTGAGAGCTGCTATGTCGATATTCAACCTGAGACGTTCGTGGGCAACTAGAGCAGAGCGTCGTTCAGGGCGACCACTGTCTACTGTGTCAATATATATATATATATATATATTTATTTATTTATTTATTTATTAATTTCATTTATATCCCGCCCTCCCCCACCTTGGCAGGCTCAGGGCGGCTAACAGCAATCCATAAAAACACACCATAATAAATAAAACATTAGAATTACATTATAGAACAATAAAACATTAAAACATTAAATTAAAAACCAGTCTAGTAGATACAATTATACTGCGGTATAGATCTTTGGACCGCATTGGCGGATCTTTAATTACCATTTTTCTTAGCAGTCCGAATATGCTGATTTAAAAAGGATGGTCTTGCAGGCCCTGCGGAACTGTTCAAGGCTCCGCAGGGCCCGCACCTCCTCGGGGAGTCGGTTCCATAGGGTAGGGGCCGCGATCGAAAAGGCCCGTATTCTGGTGCTCTGATATTTAACTTCCTTCGGCCCAGGGATAGTCATTAAGTTTTTCCCCGTTGACCTCAGTGCTCTCTGGGGTTCATATGGGGAAAGACGGTCCCTCAGGTAGGCAGGTCCTCGGCCATATAAGGCTTTAAAGGTAACGACCAACACTTTGTACTGGACCCGGTATATAATCGGCAGCCAGTGCAGTTCACGTAGTCCCGGCCATATATGCTCCCGTTTCGGGAGTCCCAACAACAGCCTGGCCGCCGCGTTCTGCACTAGCTGCAATTTCCGGGTCCGGCACAGAGGTAGCCCCAAGTAGAGGGCGTTACAGTAGTCTAGTCTTGAGGTGACCGTTGCGTGGATCACTGTTGCGAGGTCCCGGCGCTCAAGGAAAGGGGCCAACTGCCTTGCCCGCCTCAGATGGAAGAATGCTGACTTGGCAGTGGCTGCTATCTGGGCCTCCATCGATAATGAAGGCTCCAGTAAAACACCCAGACTCTTTACCTGGCGCGCTGCTTTCAATGGCGCACCATCGAAGGCCGGGAGAGCTATTTCCCTTCCCAGAGCGCCGCGACCCACGCATAGGACCTCTGTCTTCGCTGGGTTCAACACACTGTGGCTAATAGCCACTGATGGACCTCTGCTCCATATTTTTATCTAACCCCCTCTTGAAGCTGGCTATGCCTGTAGCCACCACCACCTCCTGTGGCAGTGAATTCCACATGTCAATCACCCTTTGGGTGAAGAAGTACCTCCTTTTATCCATTCTAACCCGACTGCTCAGCAATTTCATCGAATGCCCATGAGAGCCAGTTTGGTGTAGTGGTTAAGTGTGCGGACTCTTATCTGGGAGAACCGGGTTTGATTCCCACTCCTCCACTTGCACCTGCTGGCATGGCCTTGGGTCACCCATAGCTTTGACAGAGGTTGTCCTTGAAAGGGCAGCTGCTGTGAGAGCCCTCTCCAGCCCCACCCACCTCACAGGGTGTCTGTTGTGGGGGGGGGGAAGGTAAAGGAGATTGTGAGTGGCTCTGAGACTCTTCGGAGTGGAGGGCGGGATATAAATCCAATATCTTCTTCTTCTTCTTGTATTGTTGGAAAGGGAGAAAAGTTCTTCTTTCTCTACCTTCTCCATCCCAGGCATAATCTTGTAAACCTCTGTCATGTCACCCCGCAGTCGACGTTTCTCCAAGCTAAAGAGTCCCAAGCGTTTTAACCTTTCTTCATAGGGAAAGTGTTCCAAGCCTGTAATTATTCTAGTTGCCCTTTTCTGCACTTTTTCCAATGCTATAATATCCTTTTTGAGGTGCAGTGACCAGAATTGCACACAGTACTCCAAATGAGACCACACCATCGATTTATACAGGTTTGCATCGATTTATATTATGATTTGCGGGTTATTTGCGGGTTATTAAAATTTGCGGATAATTTATACATTGTTTGAAGCACCTAGAATCACTAGCAGCCTATAAGCTTGTAGAATTTAGCTGCCGGGGCCACAAGAACTAATCACTGATGCAGCCTGTTATGTATGTGGACCAAAGGGAAGACTGATATGGGTGTTCCAGCTGGGCTCATGGGAGCCTGTAGGCCTGAGCTTGGGGACTTGAGAACAATGGGCAGCAGGATCCAAGTCCTTGCTGCCCTGCTCCAATCACGGGCCCCCTGCTGGTTTGAATGATCCAATAATGTGCTTGTGCGGGAACCCAGATTTGTATATAGTTGGCCCCGTGGGCTAGGGTTGCCAAGTCCAATTATCTGGGGACTTTGGGGATGGAGCCAGGAGACTTTGGGGGTGGGGCCAAGAGTCATTGGGGGCGGAGCCAGGAACAAGGGTGTGACTGACCTCAGAAGGATGGAAGGCAGAGTCAACCTTAAGCCGGCTACCTGAAAACCCAGCTTCC